>NC_069501.1:400119955-400297455 GCF_027579735.1 Bombina bombina | reverse complement strand
TCCAATGTTTTTGAAGGATTTCACTTATAAGTTTATGATTACAGTTATATTGTGTGATAAATCGTGTTTCAGTTGATCCATCATGCTTTGATGTTACCTGTTGTGTACTATGATCTTTAATAAAATATGTCTCTCTATTTTCATTTCTGGCTCTTTGGTAACTTGAATCGATAAGCTCTACTGGGTAATGTTTTTCTATAAATCTCTTTTTCAGTGTGGTGCTCTGTTTGTCGTAATCTGATATTAGGCTACAGTTATGTCTTATTTGTTTGAATTGTCCGTATGGGACATTCCTTTTCCAAGGATAGTGATGGTTGCTTTTATTATCTAGATAGCTATTGCTATCAACAGTTTTAAAATGTGTGGAACTGTCTATTCCACCTGAATCATTAAAGCGCAAAGATAGATCGAGAAATACCACACTCTCTTTGTGGATACAACTGTTAAAATTTAAATGGTTTACACATTCTAATGCTCTATCCTGAGTACCGTTCCATATAAAAATTAAATTGTCTATGAACTTACCACAGAAAACACGGTTCGCCCCAAATTCAGATTGATAATTTTATCCTTGAAAAACCTTAATCTGCCCCCTACCAGCTGAGCTGGAATGAAGGCCGCACCTACATGCAGACTTAGGGGCTGACTTTGGTTTCCTAAAAGGCTTGGATATTTTCCAATTTGAGGAAGGCTTCCAATTGGAGGCAGATTCCTTGGGGGAAGGATTGAATTTTTGTTCCTTATTCTGACGAAAGGAACGAAAACAGTTAGAAGCCTTAGATTTACCCTTAGGTTTTTTATCCTGAGGCAGAAAAACTCCCTTTCCCCCAGTAACAGTTGAAATAATAGAATCCAACTGGGACTCAAATAAATTATTACCTTGGAAAGAAAGAGATAGTAATCTAGAATTAGATGTCATATCAGCACTCCAAGATTTAAGCCACAAAGCTCTTTTAGCTAAAATAGCTAAAGACATGGATCTAACATCAATTTTGATATAAAAAATAGCATCATAAATAAAATGATTAGCATATTGCAGTAAGCGAATAATGCTATATGTCATAATCTAATTCCTGTTGGGCTAAATTCTCCAACCAGAAAGTTGATGCAGCCGAAACATCAGCCAAAGAAATTGCCGGTCTAAGAAGATGACCTGAATATAAATAGGCCTTCCTTAGATAAGATTCAAGCTTCCTATCTAAAGGATCCTTAAAGGAAGTACTATCTTCAATAGGAATAGTGGTACGTTTAGCAAGAGTAGAAATAGCCCCATCAACTTTGGGGATCTTTTCCCAAAACTCTATAGATTTTGCTGGTAAAGGATACAATTTTTTAAACATTGAAGAAGGAATAAAAGAAGTACCTGGCTTATTCCATTCCTTTAGAAATCATATCAGAAATAGCCTCAGGAATAGGAAAAAACCCCTGGAGAAACCACAGGAGGTTTAAAAACAGCAACGTTTATTAGGCTGAACGTCAAGAGGACTGGTTACCTCAATATCCAAAGTAATTAACACTTCTTTTAATAAAGAACGCATATACTCAATTTTAAATAAATAAGTAGATTTGTTAGTGTCAATGTCTGAGGAAGGATCTTCTAAATCGGATAGATCCTCATCAGAAGAGGATAAATTATTATGGTCATTTGAAATTTCATCAACTAAATGAGAAGTTTTAAAAGACCTTTTACATTTATTTGAAGGTGGAAATGCAGACAAAGCCTTCAGAATAGAATCAAAAACAAATTCTTAAAAATTTACAGGTATATCATGCACATTAGAAGTTGAAGGAACTGCAACTGGCAATGTACTAATACTAATGGATACACTGTCTGCATGTAAAAGTTTATCATGATAACTAATACAAATGACATTTCGGCGAGATAATTTCTACAATTTTACAACAAATGCACTTAGCTTTGGTTGAACCGATGTTCCAGTAGAAGCTTCTGAGGCAGGATCAGGTTGAGACATCTTGCAAAATGTAAGATAAAAAACAACATATAAAGCAAAATTATCTATTTCCTTATATGACAGTTTCAGGAATGGGAAAAAATGCAAATAGCATAGCCCTCTGATAGAAAAAAGCAAGAGGCAAACATCAATGGGGTATTGAAATAATAACAAAGTTTGGCGCCAAGTATGACGCACAACGTAACTAAACTTTTTTGGCGCCAAAAAAATAACCGGAAATGACACACTCGCGTCACTAATGACGCAACAGTGTGAAAGGTCTCGGCGTCAAGTATGACGCCGGAAGTGACGAACTTGCGTCATAGACGTACTTTTCTGCTCCAAAATTTTTTTGCACTAAGATTGACGTAATAAAGTTTAGCATTTGTCGCACCCGCGGGCCTAATACCGCCCCGCAATTTGTAAAAAGTAGTCAATTGAAAAAAATACTAAACCCCAGGTAAGAAATAAATTTCATATTTAAAAGATGTTTATATTCCCCAAATATGAAACTGACAGTCTGCAGAAGGAAATACATGAACCTGACTCATGGCAAATATAAGTACAATACATATATTTAGAACTTTATATAAATGCATAAAGTGCCAAAAGACACCCATCCACATATAGCAGATAGCCAAACCAGTACTAAAACAGTTATTAGTAGAGGTAATGGTAAATTGAGAGTATATCGTCTATCTGAAAAGGGAGGTAGGAGATGAATCTCTACGACCGATAACAGAGAACCTATGAAATAGACCCCCGTTAGGGAAATCATCGTATTCAATAAGTGATACTCCCTTCACGTCCCTCTCACATTCGCTGTACTCTGAGAGGAATCGGGCTTCAACAATGCTGAGAAGCGCATATCAACGTAGAAATCTTAGCACAAACTTACTTCACCACCTCCATAGGAGGCAAAGTTTGTAAAACTGAATTGTGGGTGTGGTGAGGGGTGTATTTATAGGCATTTTGAGGTTTGGGAAACTTTGCCCCTCCTGGTAGGATTGTATATCCCATAATTCACTAGCTCATGGACTCTTGCCAATTACATGAAAGAAAAGTGATTGTCAAAAAAGGTTAACATGTTTGATACCACTGGGCCTTCCACCTCTGAGGGGTCCCCGTACCGTGAGGTGCACACCCTACTTTCATCTCTCAATACACATGCAGTTTCCCATAGCATGCCTGATCCTCCCTCTGGAGGGGGCCTTTAACCTCCAGACTTCACTGCGCAGTTACAGACGGCGGTGTCTGCGGCATTAGTGCTTTACCTCGCCCTGCTAAGCGATAGGTCAAATATTGCTATCCTTCCCAGGGGTCATCATCCAATTTATTGACTATAGCTGATAGACGGTTATCCGATGATGAAGTTCTTTCTGATACTTCAGAGTGTGGGTCTTTCTGGGTCGGAATCAGCTGCCTCTGATTGCGGAGGAACCAGATTTTAGATTTAGGATGGAGCACTTGCGCTTTCTTTTAAAGGAAGTTTTGGCTATCTTAGAGGTTCCAGAGGCCAAGCTGCCTGAAGAACATTGTATTCCTAAACTGGATAGAGTTTATGAAGACAAGGTTGTTCCTCAGACTTTCCCTGTTCCTGTAAAGATGGCAAACATTAGAACGAATGGGAGAAGATTGGTTCTTCCTTCACCCCTTCGTCTGCCTTTAAGAAACTGTTCCCGGTTCTGGACTCTCAATTGGAGTTGTGGGGTTCCGTCCCTAAGGTGGATGGCGCTGTCTCCACGCTGGCAAAACGCACTACCATCCCACTGGAGGATAGTTTGTCGTTCAAAAGAGTCCATGGATAAAAAGATGGAAACTTTGTTTAGAAAGATGTATCAACATTCAGATATTTATTTCAACCAGCGGTGGCAGTTACCACGGGAGGGGCTACCTACTGGCGTGACTCCTTATCGGAATTGATTGAGGTGGAAGGTCCCGTCAATTATTCTTGATATAATTAAGGCTTTAAGGGTCGCTAATGTTTTTTATTTGTGATGTGAATATGCAAATTATTAGTTTAAATGCAAACACTGCTTGTTTTTTTTTTTTTCAGGCCCTCTGGGCTCTGTGTATGAAGTCCTGGTTTGCGGACTTGACTTCCAAGTCCAGACTCCTTTCCCTTACATTCAAGGGGCAAGATTTTGTTTGGTCCAGGCCTGGACTCAATTATTTCCACGGTTACAGGGGCAGAGGGTGCTTTCCTACTGCAAGATAAAAAGAACAGATATAAGGGACAACCTAATAATTTCCTTTCCTTTCGTTCTGAAAAATCCCAGCGCCAGCAATCCTCTGCTAAGACCGAGCAACATAAGACTTGGAAACCGGCTCAGTCCTGGAATAAGTCCAAGCAGAACAAGAAGCCTGCTGAGAAATCAGCATGAAGGGGTAGCCCCTGATCCGTCTATGGATCAGGTAGGTGGCAAACTTTTGCTCTTCTCAAAAGCTTGGTTCAGGGATGTGCAGGATCCCTTGGTCCTGGAGGTCATTGCTCAGGGTTACAGAATTAGGTTCAAATCTCTTCCACCCAAGGGCAGATTCCTTCTCTCAAATCTGTCAATCAAAACCAGAGAAGAGAGATGCCTTTCTGGGGTGTGTTCGGGATCTTTCCTCCTTAGGAGTCATTGTCCCGGTTCCCATATAGGAGTGAGGCTTGGGATACTACTCAAACCTTTTTGTGGTTCCAAAAAAGGAGGGAACTTTTTGCCCGATTCTGGACCTTAAGTGTTTAAACAGGTTTCTGAACGTCCCCTAGTTCAAGATGGAGACGATAAGGCTATCCTTCACTTAGTCCAGAGGGGACAGTTCATGACCACTATAGATCTGAAGGATGCTTACCTTCATGTTCCAATCCACAGGGAACACTTTCAGTTCCTAAGATTTCCCTTCCTGGACCAGCACTTCCAGTTTATTGCTCTTCCATTTGGCCTAGCTACTGCCCCAATAATTTTCACAAAGGTTCTGGGGGCTCTCTTGGCCGTGGCCAGAACCCAGGGCATTGCAGTAGCACCTTACTTGGATGATATCCTGCTACAAGCACCAGCCTTTCATCTAGCGGAAGAACATTCAGAATCTTTTCTCTCTTCTTCGATCCCATGGATGGAAGATAAACTTAGAAAAGAGTTCTCTTATTCCATGCACCAGGGTAGAATTCTTGGGCATAATAGACTCGCTAATCATGAGGATATTTCTTTCAGACCAGAGACCTTGCACGATTCGGCATGTCTTGCCCTCTGGACCTCCTCCAGGCCCTCTGTGGCGCAGTGTATGGAGGTGATTGGTCTCATGGTGTCCAGTATGGACATAATTCCCTTTGCTAGGTTCCGTCTCAATCCGTTACAACTGTGCATGCTGAGACAGTGGAACAGCAATCATTTGGATCTGTCTCAACAGATCTCTCTGGACAACCGGTCGAGAGAATCTCTCTTGGTGGCTCTGTCCAGATCACCTGTCTCGAGGGACATCCTTTTTACAGATGCGAGTCTCTCAGGATGGGGAGCAGTTTGGGGAGCCAAGAAGGCTCAGGGCTTTTGGTCTCGGGAGGAGAGCTCTCTTCCGATCAACATACTTGAACTTCGAGCAATCTTCAATGCTCTAAAGGCTTGGCCCGTCTGGGTTCGTCCCAGTTTATCAGATTCCAATTAGACAATATCACCTCGGTGGCTTACATCAACCACTAAGGAAGAACGAGGAACTCCCTAGCAATGAGGGAGGTATCTCGTATTCTGGAGTGGGCGGAGGCCCACAACTGTTTGCTGTCAGCGATCCACATTCCGGGTGTGGACAACTAGGAAGCGGATTTTCTCAGCAGACAATCCTTTCATTCGAGAGAATGGTCTCGCCATCCCAAGGTGTTTGCGGAGATATGCAACCAGGTGGGGGACTCCGGTGATGGATCTCATGGCGTCCTGTCTAAATACCAAGCTACCCATTTATGCGTCGAGATCCAGGGATCCTCAGGCGTGGCTAATAGATGAATTAGTGGTGCCTTGGAGGTTCAGTCTCATACCTTTTTCCGCCATTACCTCTCCTTCCTCTAGTAGTGGCCCGCATCAAGCAGGAGCGGGCATCAGTGATACTAATCGCTCCATCATGGCCGCGAAGGTTCGCGGATATAGTGGGGATGTCGTCATCCCCTCCATGGAAGTTACCTTGTCGCAGGGATCTGCTGGAACAAGTCCTTTTGTTCATCAAAATCTAGATTCTCTGAGGCTGACTGCGTGGAGATTTAACTTAGTCCTAGCCAAGAGAGGTTTCTCGGAGAGTTATTGATACTCTCATTCAAGCTCGTAAGCCGGTTACTCGTCGCATCTATCATAAGGTGTGGAGGACCTACTTATTCTGGTGTGAAGAGCGTGGATTCCCCTGGCATAAGGTCAGGGTTTCCAGGACTCTTTCCTTTCTCCAGGATGTTCTGGAGAAGGGCCTTTCTGCTAGCTCCCTTAAGGGACAGATTTCGGCCCTATCTGTTTTATTGTACAAGAGGCTCACTGAGCTTCCAGATGTTGTCTTTTGTTCAGACTCTGGCTAGAATCAGGCCTGTGTTTAAATCTTGTTGACATCAGATTACTGTCTTGGAAGGTTCTTTTTCTACTGGCTATTGCTTCAGCACGCAGAATCTCTAAAATGGCTGCCTTGCAATGTGAGCCTCCTTACCTAGTATTTCATGCTGATAAGGCTGTTCTTCCTACTGGGTTAGGTTTTCTTCCTAAGGTAGTTTCAGATCGCGACATCAATCAGGAAATTCTGGTTCCTTCCTTGTGTCCTAATCCTTACTGTTACTTCATAATTTTGATGTGGTTCGGGCCTTGAAGTTCTATCTTCAGGCTACGAAGGAGTTTAGACAGACTTCTTCTTTGTTTGTTGTCTATTCTGGAAAGCGTAGGGGGCAGAAGGCCTCGTCCACTTCCTTATCTTTTTGGTTGAGGAGCATTATTCGCTTATCTTATGAGACAGCGGGACATAAGCCTCCTCAGAGGATTAAGGCTCATTCAACTAGAGCAGTGGCTTTCTCTTGGGTCTTCCAGAATGAGGCCTCTGGATCGGATTTGTAGGGCGGCTACCTGGTCCTCCTTTACATTTACTTTTCTAAATTTTACAAGTTTGACATTTTGCTTCGGTTGAAGCGGCTTTTGGGGGAGAGGTTTTGCAGGCTGTGGTGCCCTCAGAATAGGGTCTGCCTCCTTTTTTGCTCTCCCGTTCATTCAGTGTCCTCTGGAGCTTGGGTATATGTTTTCCACAAGTAAGGAACTCATATTAAGAAGGAAAACATAAATTATGCTTACCAGATAATTTCCTTTCCTTCTATATGAGGAGTCTATGGCCCCCGCCCTTATTCTCCGAAGGGCGGACCTAAATTTTGTTTCATTTTTTGGCACCATTTATACCCTGATATTTCTCCTACTGTTCCTTGTTCCCTTGACAGAATGACTTCTTTGTTCTCACGGATGGAAGGTGAATTTGGAGAACAGTTCCTTGTTCCGGCTACAAGGGTGGTCTTCCTAGGAACTATTATAGATTCCCCCTCAATGGAAATATTTCTGACGGAGGTCAGAAGAGCAAAGATTCTTTCCTTTTGCCCATCTCTTCAGTCGGCTGTACGGCCATCAGTGGCCCAATGTATGGAGGTAATTGGTTTGATGGTGGCTTCCATGGACATACTTCCCTTTGATTCCATTTGAGAGCTCTGCAGTTATGCATGCTCAGTCAATGGAACAGGGATTATACAGACCTGTCTCAGAGGATAGTTCTTGACCAATCGACAAGAGATTCTCTGCCATGTTGACTGTCTCAAGAACATCTGTCCCCAGGACATACTTGAAAACGAGAGAAATCTGAATGTATCCTTCCTGGTAAAATGTTTTATAAACAAATAAACATGCTTTCGGAGACCCTCATGGGTGATTGTGACCATGGACGCCAGCCTGATGGGCTGGGGAGCAGTCTGGGAGTAATCTGCTCTGCCAATAAACATATTGGAGTTGAGAGCGATCTTCAATGCCTTGATGGCTTGGCCTCAACTGGCTTTAGCCTGGTTTATCAGGTTCCCATAAGAGAACATAACCTCAGTGGCTTACATCAACCACCAGGGGGGAACTCAGAGTTTCTTAGCCATGAAGAAGGTGGCGCGAATCATTCAGTGAGCGGAGGCTCACAATTGCTGTCTATCTGCCATCCACATTCCAGGAGTGGACAATTGGGAAGCGAAGTTCCTGAGCAGAAAGACTTTTCATCCCGGGGGGAGTGGGAACAACCATCCTGAAGTGTTCTCCAGGTTAACAGCCAAATGGGGGTTACCGGAATTGGATCTGATAGTGTCTCGTCAGAATGCCAAGTTCCCAAAGTACAGTTCAGGGTCAAGAGATCCTCGGGCCTTTCTGATAGATGCTCTCGCAGTTCCTTGGAACTTCAGGCAGGCATATATGTTTCCTCAGTTAGCTCTCCTTCCACGATTCATTGCTCAGATCAAGCAGGAGAGCGCGTCGGTGATTCTAATAGCTCCTGCGTGGCCTTGCAGGATCTAGTATGCAGATCTAGTGGGAATGTTGTCTCGACCTCTGTGGAGACTCCCTCTAAGGATGGACCTTCTACTTCAGGGGCCTTTTTTTCATCCAAATCTCGTTTCTCTGAAGCTAACTGCTTGGAGATTGAACACTTGATTTTAGCTAAGCGTGGCTTTTCCGAGTCGGTCATTGAGACCATGATTCAGGCGCGTAAGCCTGACGCTAGAAAGATTTACCATAATATATGGCGTAAATATCTTTATTGGTGCGAGTCTAAGGGATACTCTTGGAGTAGGGTCAGGATTCCAAGAAGTTTGTCCTTTCTCCATCAAGGCCTGGAGAAGGGTTTGTCTGTCAGTACCCTGAAGGGTCAGATCTCTGCTCTATCCATTATGTTGCACAAGCGTCTGGCGGACGTGCCAGATGTGCAATCCTTTTCTCAGTCCTTGGTCAGAATCAGGCCTGTGTTTAAATCTGTTGCTCCACCTTGAAATCTTAAATGGACATAATACTCATATGCTAAATCACTTGAAACTGATGCAGTATAACTGTAAAATCTGACAGGAAAATATCACCGAGTGTGTCTATGTAAAAAAAGATATTTTACCTCACAATTTACTCTGCTCAGCAGAATAAGTTCTGTGTAAAAAGTTGTAATTCAGCTCAGTGGCGTATTTAGGTTTTGTGCTGCCCTAGGCACTCAAAATTCTGCTGCCCTAGGCACTCAACATTCTGCTGCCCCCCCACAAAGGTTTAAGGCCCTTTTCCCCTCAATATTTTTGTGGGTCAGTGTGTAAAATGTTTTTTTTTCTTTTCATAACAATTCAAAAGAAAATGGGCTATCATAACACTTGCATACAGGTGGGTTGAATTGCATGCATCTCATACCATTTTCTCCATGAGAGAAGGGAGAGAAAAGGAGGGGAGGAAAAGGAAGGAAGGGAGAAAGAGAGAATAGAAAAGTGGGGAGGGAAAGAAAGGAGTGAAAGAAGGGAGCAAGAGAGGGAGTTGAGAGAAATAAGGGAGAGCGGGAAAGAAGGGAGGGAGAAAGGGAAAGAAGGGAGAGAGGAAAGGAGGGAAAGAAGAATACACTTTGAAACATTCACTGCCCTTCACATGAAACAACATGCTGTAATTACCATCATTGAAGTAATGAAAAGTTTTAAGTGTCCGTTTACAATTTACTCAGTGGGTTCATGAATGCAGAGAAAGCTAGCTATTAGTAGCTAACATGCATTAGCACAGAGTTTATGATTAGACATCACAAGCTGATCTAAGCAGTGCACAGACGCATCCAGTCTGTTAGCTACTAAGACCTGCAATAAGCATTGTGCCCGCAGTCCCACCACAGCGGACAAGGGGGGAGGCAGCATATCGGCACAAGGTCTTCTCCTCCAACCTCACCTTGTAAGCATATCCCAGTAGAGTTTCTCACAAAGAACGCTTCCACTGCAAAAATGCTGGCGGCTCTAAATGAAGCAACAGTTTAAAGAAGCACTGGCTGTGAAGAGTGACCTTAATCAGCACACTTGTCTTCTCTGTAAAAGCATGCACTTTATCGCTCACTTTACAGTGTGCTGGCTTTTAGAGAGAGGATAAGGCAGATGTGCTGCCCCTCCCAAATCTGCTGCCCTAGGCACCGGCCTTGTTGGCCTAGGCCATAATACGCCCCTGATTCTGCTGCTGCCCAGCTGCAGGTAAAAAAAATACAATGAAGAAATGAACAGCAGCCAATCTGCATCAGCAGTGCTGAGGTCATGGACACTTACTTTGATCTCATAAGATTTCTTTTAACTCATGAGATTTCATAGGGGCCTATCTATCAACCCTCTATCGGACATTATCCGATCAGCGGATCATGTCCGACAGACATCGCTGAATGCAATACACTCTCCGCATTCAGCATTGCACCAGCAGCTCTTGTGAACTGCTGGTGCAACGCCGCCCCCTGCAGATTCGCGGCCAATCGGCTGCTAGCAGGGGGTGTCAATCAACCCGATCTTATTTGATCGGGGCGATGTCTGTCCGCCTCCTCAGAGCAGGCATACAGGTTATGGAGCAGCGGTCTTAAGACCACTGCTTCTTAACTGGTGTTTCTGGCGATCCTGAAGGCTCACAAGAAACGCATGCCTTCAAGCTCCATACGGAGCTTGATAGATAGGCCCCAAAGTAAACTTCCTTAAACTGAATAGGGAAATAATCAGTGTGCACGAAGCTCACTCTCTTAGCTGTCCCGGGAGAGACATACTGATTTGCTGCTTAAAGCCCTTTGCAATGGGGTTTGAATACTTAGGACATTTTGAGATAAAATATCTTTCTTTTTTACATAGAGATGTTCAGGTGATATTTTCTAGTCAGCTTTTTTTTTTTTTTTTTTTAAATATTTTTGAGACTTTCAACAAATAAACATAAAACAATACGAGTCTACATGGTTATGGGTCCAAAAGTTAGAGTGAAAAGTAAATCTTAAACAGTACTGTAATGATTTACATCTTGTATCAAACTTATATATTCTTTTGGACGATAATTAAGAATAAACATTGGGATTATTCGCTTGTAAGTGGGGCGTCTCTCTCTTATGTTGTTGAGAAGAATGTTGGTGTGAGTTTATAAATATATCCATGTTTTATGAGGAGTTGGACTAGAGCATCCGCTCCTTACGATCTAAATGATTATTAGGCTTCAGTGTAGTCTTGGGATATAGATTACATTCAAAATCAAAAAGGCATATTAGTCCATGGTAGTCCAGAGGTAGGGGGAGATAGGAGGGGGAGGAAAGGGGGGGATGCTAGTTTTTGGGAGATTCTGTAGTGTTGGGGCTCAGTCTGGATAAAGAGTAAGCCATATGTACCACATTCTAAGATGGAGATCAGCTTTATCTACTACTCTGGAGTACTGTTCCATCAGTCTAATGTGTTTGACAATGGACACGACTTGTGTGAAGGATGGGGGTGTTTTACTTCTCCAAGATCTGGCTATAGCCAGTTTTGTGGCCATGAAGAGAAAAATTGTTAGTGCTTCTGTAGGAACGTCCAAATTAGGTACTGGCATGTGCAGAAGGACAATCTCTGGGAGGTAAGGGGGCTTAATATTGAGGTTGTTGAGTGTACTGAACAGTTTCCTCCAAAGTAATTGGATTCTGGGGCAAGACCACCAGATGATTTCCTGGTTCCTGGTAAGCCGCATAATCTCCAACAAAGAGGGGAGTGAGTTGTAGATTTTATGTAAGTGGGTAGGAACCAAATGCCACCTGTGATTTTGTAATATAGTTCCCATAGGGTGGCACAGTGCAGTAATTTCTCCAACATTGGTGTGTCCGGTCCACGGCGTCATCCTTACTTGTGGGAATATCTCTTCCCCAACAGGAAATGGCAAAGAGTCCCAGCAAAAGCTGTCCTTATAGTCCCTCCTAGGCTCCGCCCACCCCAGTCATTCTCTTTGCCGTTGCACAGGCAACATCTCCACTGAGATGGTTAAGAGTATGTGGTGTTTAGTTGTAGTTTTTTATTCTATCAAGAGTTTATTTTAAAATAGTGCTGGTATGTACTATTTACTCTGAAACAGAAAAAGATGAAGATTTCTGTTTGTGAGAGGAAGATGATTTTAGCAGCAGTAACTAAAATCGTTTGCCGTTTCCACATAGGACTGTTGAGATGAACTAACTTCAGTTGGGGGAAACAGTTAGCAGACTTTTCTGCTTAAGGTATGACTAACCATATTTCTAACAAGACTGTGTAATGCTGGAAGGCTGTCATTTTCCCCTCATGGGGACCGGTAAGCCATGTTTCTTAGTCTCAAACAGAATAAAGGGCTTAATATGGGCTGTAAAACTGGTAGACACTTTTATGGGCAAAATCGATTGCTTTATTTGAGCATTTTATACATATTTATGTTTGAAATTCACACTTATAAGCTTGGGGAATGTTTTTTAACGTCAGGCACCGAGTTAGACACCTTTCCAGTCAGGAAGGGTCTTCCCAGTTGTAGGCTGAGCCTCATTTTCGCGCCATTACTGCGCAGTTACTTTTGGGAGCAAGACATGCAGATGCATGTGTGTGGATCTGAAAGTGGTTGGAAAAGTTCCTAGAAGGCTTCTTTTGGTATCGTATTCCCCCCTGGGTTTGGTAAAGTCGCAGGAAAGGCTGTAGCTGGGACTGTAGAGGGGTTAAAACTGTAACAGGCTCCGGTTTCTTTATTTTAAGGGTTAATGCTCTGAAAATTGGTGTGCAATACTTTTAATGCTTTAAGACACTGTGGTGAAAATTTGGTAAATTTTGAACAATTCCTTCATACTTTTTCACATATTCAGTAATAAAGTGTGCACTGTTTAAAATTTAAAGAGACAGTAATGGTTTTGTTTTAAAACGGTTTTTGTACTTTATTGACAAGTTTAAGCCTATTTAACATGTCTGCACCTTCAGATAAGCTATGTTCTATATGTTTGAAGATCAATGTGTCCCCCCCTTCAAAATTGTGTGATAATTGTGCCATAGCGTCCAAACAAAGTAAGGACAGTACTGCCACAGATAGTAAGGTTGCCCAAGATGATTCATCAGATGAAGGGAGTAGACATAGCTCTACATCATCTCCTTCTGTGTCTACACCAGTTTTGCCCACGCAGGAGGCCCCTAGTACTTCTAGCGCGCCAATGCTTATTACTATGCAACAATTGACGGCAGTAATGGATAACTCCATAGCAAATATTTTATCCAAAATGCCTGCATATCAGAGAAAGCGTGATTGCTCTGTTTTAAACACTGAAGAGCAGGAGGGCGCTAATGATAATTGTTCTGTCATACCCTCACACCAATCTGAAGGGGCCATGAGGGAGGTTTTGTCAGATGGGGAAATTTCAGATTCAGAAAAAATTTCTCAACAGGCTGAACCTGATGTTGTGACATTTAAATTTAAATTAGAACATCTCCGCGCACTGCTTAAGGAGGTGTTATCTACTCTGGATGATTGTGACAACTTGGTCATTCCAGAAAAATTATGCAAGATGGACAAGTTCCTAGATGTTCCGGTGCACCCCGACGCTTTTCCTATACCCAAGCGGGTGGCGGACATAGTGAATAAGGAGTGGGAGAAGCCCGGCATACCTTATGGCAGACAGTCCCTAAGGTCGAGGGGGCAGTTTCTACTCTAAATAAGCGTACTACTATCCCTATCGAGGATAATTGTGCTTTCAAAGATCCCATGGATAAAAAATTAGAGGGTTTGCTTAAAAAGAATTTTGTACAGCAAGGTTACCTCCTGCAACCCATTTCGTGCATTGTTCCTGTCACTACAGCAGCGTGGTTCTGGTTCGAGGAACTAGAAAAGTCGCTCAGTAGAGAAACTCTGTATGAGGAGGTTATGGACAGAGTTCACGCACTTAAGTTGGCTAATTCTTTTATTTTAGATGCCGCTTTGCAATTAGCTAGATTAGCGGCGAAAAATTCAGGGTTTGCAATTGTGGAGCGCAGAGCGCTTTGGCTAAAGTCTTGGTCAGCGGATGTATCTTCCAAGACAAAATTGCTTAATATCCCCTTCAAGGGTAAAACTCTCTTTGGGCCAGAATTGAAAGAGATTATCTCAGACATCACTAGGGGAAAGGTCCACGCCCTCCCACAAGATAGGCCTTTCAAAGCCAAGAATAAGTCTAATTTTCGTTCCTTTCGCAATTTCAGGAATGGACCGGCCTCTAATTCTGCATCCTCTAAACAAGAGGGTAATGCTTCACAAACCAAGCCAGCCTGGAAACCGATGCAAGGCTGGAACAAGGGTAAGCCGGCCAAGAAGCCTGCTGCTACTAACAAAACAGCATGAAGGAGTAGCCCCCGATCCGGGACCGGATCTAGTAGGGGGCAGACTCTCTCTCTTTGCTCAGGCTTGGGCAAGAGATGTTCAGGATCCCTGGACACTAGAAATTCTCTCTCAGGGTTATCTTCTGGAATTCAAGGAACTACCCCCAAGGGGAAGGTTCCACATGTCTCACTTATCCTCAAACCAAATAAAGAGACAGGCATTCTTACATTGTGTAAAAGACCTGTTAAAAATGGGAGTGATACACCCAGTTCCAAGGGCGGAACAGGGGATGGGATTTTACTCAAATCTGTTTGTAGTTCCCAAAAAAGAGGGAACTTTCAGACCAATTCTGGATTTAAAGATCCTAAACAAATTTCTCAGAGTACCATCGTTCAAAATGGAAACCATTCGAACGATTCTACCTACAATCCAGGAAGGTCAATTTATGACTACCATGGATCTAAAGGATGCGTATCTACATATTCCTATCCACAAGGATCATCATCAGTTCCTAAAGTTCGCCTTTCTGGACAAACACTACCAGTTTGTGGCCCTCCCATTCGGAGTAGCCACTGCTCCAAGGATTTTCACAAAGGTACTCGGGTCCCTTCTAGCGGTTCTAAGACCAAGGGGCATTGCAGTAGTACCTTACTTGGACGACATTCTAATACAAGCGTCGTCTCTTTCAAAGGCAAAGGCTCACACAGACATCGTTCTGGCCTTTCTCAGATCTCACGGATGAAAGGTGAACATAGAAAAAAGTTCCCTGTCTCCGTCGACAAGAGTTCCTTTCTTGGGAACAATAATAGATTCTTTAGAAATGAGGATTTTTCTGACAGAAGTCAGAAAGTCAAAACTTCTAAACGCTTGTCAAGTTCTTCATTCTATTCCTCGTCCTTCCATAGCTCAGTGCATGGAAGTGGTAGGATTGATGGTTGCAGCAATGGACATAGTTCCTTTTGCGCGAATTCATCTAAGACCATTACAACTGTGCATGCTGAAACAGTGGAATGGGGACTATACAGACTTGTCTCCAGTGATTCAGGTAGATCAGAAGACCAGGGACTCACTCCGTTGGTGGCTAACCCTGGACCACCTGTCCCAGGGAATGAGCATCACAGGAGTGGAAAACTGGGAGGTGGATTATCTGAGTCGTCAGACATTCCATCCGGGGGAGTGGGAACTCCACCCGGAGATATTTGCCCAGTTGACTCAATTATGGGGCATTCCAGACATGGATCTGATGGCGTCTCGTCAGAACTTCAAGGTTCCTTGCTACGGGTCCAGATCCAGGGATCCCAAGGCGACTCTAGTGGATGCATTAGTAGCGCCTTGGGCCTTCAACCTAGCTTATGTGTTTCCACCGTTTCCTCTCATTCCCAGGCTGGTAGCCAGGATCAAGCAGGAGAGGGCCTCGGTGATCTTGATAGCTCCTGCGTGGCCACGCAGGACCTGGTATGCAGACCTGGTGAATATGTCATCGGCTCCACCATGGAAGCTACCGTTGAGACAGGATCTTCTAGTACAAGGTCCATTCGAACATCCAAATCTAGTTTCCTTCCAGCTGACGGCTTGGAAATTGAACGCTTGATTTTATCTAAGCGTGGGTTTTCAGATTCTGTAATAGATACTCTGGTACAAGCCAGATAACCTGTAACTAGAAAAAACATAATTTATGCTTACCTGATAAATTCCTTTCTTCTGTAGTGTGATCAGTCCACGGGTCATCATTACTTCTGGGATATTACTCCTCCCCAACAGGAAGTGCAAGAGGATTCACCCAGCAGAGCTGCATATAGCTCCTCCCCTCTACGTCACTCCCAGTCATTCGACCAAGGACCAACGAGAAAGGAAAAGCCAAGGGTGAAGTGGTGACTGGAGTATAAATTAAAAAATATTTACCTGCCTTAAAAACAGGGCGGGCCGTGGACTGATCACACTACAGAAGAAAGGAATTTATCAGGTAAGCATAAATTATGTTTTCTTCTGTTAAGTGTGATCAGTCCACGGGTCATCATTACTTCTGGGATACCAATACCAAAGCAAAAGTACACGGATGACGGGAGGGATAGGCAGGCTCTTTATACAGAAGGAACCACTGCCTGAAGAACCTTTCTCCCAAAAATAGCCTCCGATGAAGCAAAAGTGTCAAATTTGTAAAATTTGGAAAAAGTATGAAGCGAAGACCAAGTTGCAGCCTTGCAAATCTGCTCAACAGAGGCCTCATTCTTGAAGGCCCAAGTGGAAGCCACAGCTCTAGTAGAATGAGCTGTAATTCTTTCAGGAGGCTGCTGTCCAGCAGTCTCATAAGCTAAACGAATTATGCTACGAAGCCAAAAAGAAAGAGAGGTAGCAGAAGCTTTTTGACCTCTCCTCCGCCCAGAGTAAACGACAGAGAAGACGTTTGTCGAAATTCCTTAGTTGCCTGTAAGTAAAATTTTAGAGCACGGACTACATCCAGGTTGTGCAGTAGACGTTCCTTCTTCGAAGAAGGATTTGGGCACAAAGAAGGAACAACAATCTCTTGATTGATATTCCTGTTAGTAACTACCTTAGGTAAGAACCCAGGTTTAGTACGCAGAACTACCTTATCCGAATGAAAAATCAAATAAGGAGAATCACAATGTAAGGCTGATAATTCAGAGACTCTTCGAGCCGAGGAAATAGCCATTAAAAATAGAACTTTCCAAGATAACAACTTTATATCAATGGAATGAAGGGGTTCAAACGGAACGCCCTGTAAAACATTAAGAACAAGGTTTAAACTCCATGGTGGAGCAACAGTTTTAAACACAGGCTTAATCCTGGCCAAAGCCTGACAAAAAGCCTGGACGTCAGGAACTTCTGACAGACGTTTGTGTAACAGAATGGACAGAGCTGAGATCTGTCCCTTTAATGAACTAGCAGATAAACCCTTTTCTAAACCTTCTTGTAGAAAAGACAATATCCAAGGAATCCTAACCTTACTCCAAGAGTAACCTTTGGATTCACACCAATATAGGTATTTACGCCATATCTTATGGTAAATCTTTCTGGTAACAGGTTTCCTAGCCTGTATTAAGGTATCAATAACTGACTCAGAAAACCCACGTCTTGATAAAATCAAGCGTTCAATTTCCAAGCAGTCAGCTTCAGAGAAGTTAGATTTTGATGTTTGAAGGGACCCTGTATCAGAAGGTCCTGTTTCAGAGGTAGAGACCAAGGTGGACAGGATGACATGTCCACCAGGTCTGCATACCAAGTCCTGCGTGGCCACGCAGGTGCTATTAGAATCACTGATGCTCTCTCTTGTTTGATTCTGGCAATCAATCGAGGAAGCATCGGGAAGGGTGGAAACACGTAAGCCATCCTGAAGTCCCAAGGTGCTGTCAGGGCATCTATCAGGACTGCTCCTGGATCCCTGGATCCCTGGATCTGGACCCTTTGTAACGAGGAAGCTTGGCGTTCTGTCGAGACGCCATGAGATCTATCTCTGGTTTGCCCCAACGTCGAAGTATTTGGGCAAAGACCTCCGGAAGGAGTTCCCACTCCCCCGGATGAAAAGTCTGACGACTTAAGAAATCCGCCTCCCAGTTCTCCACTCCCGGGATGTGGATTGCTGACAGGTGGCAAGAGTGAGACTCTGCCCAGCGAATTATCTTTGATACTTCCATCATAGCTAGGGAGCTTCTTGTCCCTCCCTGATGGTTGATGTAAGCTACAGTCGTGATGTTGTCCGACTGAAACCTGATGAACCCCCGAGTTGTCAACTGGGGCCAAGCCAGGAGGGCATTGAGAACTGCTCTCAATTCCAGAATGTTTATTGGCAGGAGACTCTCCTCCTGACTCCATTGTCCCTGAGCCTTCAGAGAATTCCAGACGGCACCCCAACCTAGAAGGCTGGCGTCTGTTGTTACAATTGTCCAGTCTGGTCTGCTGAATGGCATCCCCCTGGACAGATGTGGCCGAGAAAGCCACCATAGAAGAGAATTTCTGGTCTCTTGATCCAGATTCAGAGAAGGGGATAAGTCTGAGTAATCCCCATTCCACTGACTTAGCATGCACAGTTGCAGTGGTCTGAGGTGTAAGCGTTCAAAGGGTACTATGTCCATTGCCGCTACCATTAAGCCGATTACCTCCATGCATTGAGCCACTGACGGGTGTTGAATGGAATGAAGGGTGCGGCAAGCACTTTGAAGTCTTGTTAGCCTGTCCTCTGTCAGGTAAATCTTCATTTCTACAGAATCTATAAGAGTCCCCAGGAAGGGAACTCTTGTGAGTGGAACGAGTGAACTTTTCTTTTCGTTCACCTTCCATCCATGTGACCTTAGAAATGCCAGTACTAACTCTGTATGAGACTTGGCAGTTTGAAAGCTTGAAGCTTGTATCAGAATGTCGTCTAGGTATGGAGCTACCGAGATTCCCCGCGGTCTTAGTACCGCCAGGAGAGCAAGCCAATCCGAATGGAAGAGCCACAAACTGGTAATGCCTGTCTAGGAAGGCAAACCTTAGGTACCGGTAATGATCTTTGTGAATCGGTATGTGAAGGTAAGCATCTTTTAAATCTACAGTGGTCATGTACTGACCCTCTTGGATCATAGGTAAAATTGTCCGAATAGTCTCCATCTTGAACGATGGAACTCTTAGGAATTTGTTTAGGATCTTTAAGTCCAGGATTGGTCTGAAAGTTCCCTCCTTTTTGGGAACTACAAACAGATTTGAATAAAACCCCTGTCCCTGTTCCGATCGTGGAACTGGATGGATTACTCCCATTAACAAGAGCTCTTGTACGCAGCGTAGAAACGCCTCTTTCTTTGTCTGGATTGTTGACAACCTTGACAGATGAAATCTCTCTCTTGGAGGAGAGTATTTGAAGTCCAGAAGGTATCCCTGAGATATTATCTCTAGCGCCCAGGGATCCTGAACATCTCTTGCCCAAGCCTGGTTGAAGAGAGAAAGTCTGCCCCCCACTAGATCCGATCCCGGATCGGGGGCCCTCAATTCATGCTGTTTTAGGGGCAGCAGCAGGTTTCCTGGTCTGCTTGCCCTTGTTCCAGGACTGGTTAGGTTTCCAGCCTTGTCTGTAGCGAGCAACAGCTCCTTCCTGTTTTGGTGCAGAGGAAGTTGATGCTGCTCCTGCTTTGAAATTACGAAAGGAACGAAAATTAGACTGTCTAGCCTTAGCTTTGGCTTTGTCCTGAGGCAGGGCATGGCCTTTACCTCCTGTAATGTCAGCGATAATCTCTTTCAACCCGGGCCCGAATAAGGTCTGCCCTTTGAAAGGTATATTAAGCAATTTAGACTTAGAAGTAACATCAGCTGACCAGGATTTTAGCCACAGCGCCCTGCGTGCCTGAATGGCGAATCCTGAATTTTTCGCCGTAAGTTTAGTAAGATGTACTACGGCCTCCGAAATGAATGAATTAGCTAGTTTAAGGACTCTAAGCCTGTCCGTAATGTCGTCCAGAGTAGCTGAACTAATGTTCTCTTCCAGAGACTCAATCCAGAATGCCGCTGCAGCCGTGATCGGCGCAATGCATGCAAGGGGTTGCAATATAAAACCTTGTTGAACAAACATTTTCTTAAGGTAACCCTCTAATTTTTTATCCATTGGATCTGAAAAAGCACAGCTATCCTCCACTGGGATAGTGGTACGCTTAGCTAAAGTAGAAACTGCTCCCTCCACCTTAGGGACCGTTTGCCATAAGTCCCGTGTGGTGGCGTCTATTGGAAACATTTTTCTAAATATCGGGGGGGGGGGGGTGAGAACGGCACACCGGGTCTATCCCACTCCTTAGTAACAATTTCAGTAAGTCTCTTAGGTATAGGAAAAACCTCAGTACTCGCCGGTACCGCAAAATATTTATCCAACCTACACATTTTCTCTGGTATTGCAACTGTGTTACAATCATTCAGAGCCGCTAACACCTCCCCTAGTAATACACAGAGGTTTTCCAGTTTAAATTTAAAATTTGAAATATCTGAATCCAGTCTGTTTGGATCAGAACCGTCACCCACAGAATGAAGTTCTCCGTCCTCATGTTCTGCCACCTGTGACGCAGTGTCTGACAGGGCCCTAATATCAGCGCACTCTGTTCTCACCCCAGAGTGATCACGCTTACCTCTTAGTTCTGGTAATTTAGCCAAAACTTCAGTCATAACAGTAGCCATATCCTGTAATGTGATTTGTAATGGCCGCCCAGATGTACTCGGCGCTACAATATCACGCACCTCCCGAGCGGGAGATGCAGGTACTGACACGTGAGGCGAGTTAGTCGGCATAACTCTCCCCTCGTTGTTTGGTGAAATTTGTTCAATTTGTACAGATTGACTTTTATTTAAAGTAGCATCAATACAGTTAGTACATAAATTTCTATTGGGCTCCACTTTGGCATTGCAACAAATGACACAGGTATCTTCCTCTGAATCAGACATGTTTAACACACTAGCAAATAAACTTGCAACTTGGAATACAAATCAATTAGAATAATATTAAAAACGTACTGTGCCTTTAAGAAGCACAGAAGATCTATGACAGTTGAAAATTAATAAATTTGAAAACAGTTATAGCCTCAATCCTTGTAAACAACACAACTTTAGCAAAGGTTTAATCCCATTAGCAAAGATAACAAATTCTGAAAGCAGGAAACAAATTACAGAATAAACGTTTTTTATCTCAGTCAACTATAATTCTCACAGCTCTGCTGAGAGAAATTACCTCCCTCAAAATAAGTTTTGAAGACCCCTGAGCTCTGTAGAGATGAACCGGATCATGCAGGAAATACAATGAGCTGCTGACTGAAATATCTGATGCGTAGCAAAAGCGCCAAAAAAACGGCCCCTCCCCCTCACACACAGCAGTGAGAGAGAACAGAAACTGTCAGAAAAAAGATTAAGCAACTGCCAAGTGGAAAAATAGTGCCCAAACATTTATTCACTCAGTACCTCAGCAAATGAAAACGATTTTACATTCCAGCAAAAACGTTAAACATAATTTCTAGTTATTAAACAGCTTTATGTACTTCTTACAGTGTAATTCTAGTGAAGTACCATTCCCCAGAATACTGAAGTGTAAAGTATACATACATGACATATCGGTATGGCAGGATTTTCTCATCAATTCCATTGTCAGAAAATAAAAGCTGCTACATACCTCTATGCAGATTCATCTGCCCGCTGTTCCCTGATCTGAAGTTTACCTCTCCTCAGATGGCCGAGAAACAGCAATATGATCTTAACTACTCCGGCTAAAATCATAGCAAAAACTCTGGTAGATTCTTCTTCAAAGTCTTCCAGAGAGGTAATAACACACTCCGGTGCTATTTTAAAATAACAAACTTTTGATTGAAGATATAAAACTAAGTATAATCACCATAGTCCTCTCACACATCCTATCTAGTCGTTGGGTGCAAGAGAATGACTGGGAGTGACGTAGAGGGGAGGAGCTATATGCAGCTCTGCTGGGTGAATCCTCTTGCACTTCCTGTTGGGGAGGAGTAATATCCCAGAAGTAATGATGACCCGTGGACTGATCACACTTAACAGAAGAAATTTACCATAAGATATGGAAAAGATATATCTGTTGGTGTGAATCCAAGGGATTCTCATGGAGTAAGATCAAAATTCCTAGGATCCTTTCCTTTCTTCAGGAAGGTTTGGATAAGGGATTATCAGCGAGTTCTCTAAAGGGACAGATTTTTGCTTTATCTGTCTTGTTACACAAACGACTGGCAGCTGTGCCAGATGTTCAAGCATTTGTTCAGGCTCTGGTTAGGATCAAGCCTGTTTACAGACCTTTGACTCCTCCCTGGAGTTTAAATCTAGTTCTTTCAGTTCTCCAAGGGGTTCCGTTTGAACCTTTACATTCCATAGATATTAAGTTATCTTGGAAAGTTTTGTTTTTGGTTGCTATTTCTTCTGCTAGAAGATTTTCTGAGTTATCTGCTCTGCAGTGTACTCCGCCCTATCTGGTGTTCCATTCAGATAAGGTTGTTTTGCGTACTAAGCCTGGTTTTCTTCCAAAGGTTGTTTCCTGGTATTAACCAGGAGATAGTTGTACCTTCTTTGTGTCCGAATCCAGTTTCAAAGAAGGAACGTTTGTTACACAATTTAGATGTAGTCCGTGCTCTAAAATTCTATTTAGAAGCTACAAAAGAGTTCAGACAAACATCTTCTCTGTTTGTCGTCTATTCTGGTAAAAGGAGAGGTCAAAAAGCGACTTCTACCTCTCTTTCTTTCCTTTTGGCTTAAAAGCATCATCCGATTGGCTTACGAGACTGCCGGACGGCAGCCTCCTGAAAGAATCACGGCTCATTCTACTAGGGCTGTGGCTTCCACATGGGCCTTCAAGAACGAGGCTTCTGTTGATCAGATATGTAAGGCAGCAACTTGGTCTTCACTGCACACTTTTGCCAAATTTTACAAATTTTATACTTTTACTTCTTCGGAGGCTATTTTTGGGAGTTTTGCAAGCCGTGGTGCCTTCTGTTTAGGTAACCTGATTTGCTCCCTCCCTTCATCCGTGTCCTAAAGCTTTGGTATTGGTTCCCACAAGTAAGGATGACGCCGTGGACCGGACACACCAATGTTGGAGAAAACAGAATTTATGCTTACCTGATAAATTACTTTCTCCAACGGTGTGTCCGGTCCACGGCCCGCCCTGGTTTTTTAATCAGGTTTGATGAATTATTTTCTCTAACTACAGTCACCACGGCACCCTATAGTTTCTCCTGTTTTTTCCTCCTGTCCGTCGGTCGAATGACTGGGGTGGGCGGAGCCTAGGAGGGACTATATGGACAGCTTTTGCTGGGACTCTTTGCCATTTCCTGTTGGGGAAGAGATATTCCCACAAGTAAGGATGACGCAGTGGACCGGACACACCGTTGGAGAAAGTAATTTATCAGGTAAGCATAAATTCTGTTTTTCTAGTTATCATAATTCTGTTGCACCAGATACCGGTGTCAACAGTAAATCCAATCTCTGTCTCCCATGCACGATGTTGTAAGATCTTGTGGTGTGGTTGTGTATTGGATAGTAAGTTATAATGTACGGAAAGGGGGTGTTTAATGACGTGAGCAGTGTTCCATGTGTGTTCCCACAATGATGATTTCCGGAGGGCCCTTCTGGGGTAACCCCAAGAACGGAGCCAGGAACTGATACGAAAGGCATCAAACTGTAGTCATGGAGGAATTTGAAATTTAATACAGAGCTGCGGGTGGGGGATCTATGTATCAGAATCATAGAAGTCAGCGACAGTTTTAATTTGTAGATTCTGCCTTAAGTCCGGGTGTGAGTCCGGGAGAGGAAACAAAACTGCTTCTAAGGTGAGGGTGGGAGATGGGTGGGGGGCGATGGTGGGATTGTGTCATATGTGGTCCCAGAATAGGAAAGCGTCTTGTAAAATGGGGTGTAAGTCCCCTAACTTCTGTCTATGGTGTGAGGGTATCCACAGGAGATCGGGTAGGGTCAGATTTGGGGGTAGCAGCGAGGCCTCTACATGGTACCTTCCCAGGATATTCTCTTTATTATTCCCACCTAACAGGTGAGATAATCTGGCAGCATGAAAGTATGTGATAAGGTTGGGAAGAGCTAGTCCTCCCTGAGTATATGGCCTCTCTAGTGTGCATCTAGCAGTTCTAGGTCGTCTGTCCTTCCAGACATAAGTAGTAATCAGACTCCGTAATTTGTTTAGTGTAGATCTTGGGAGGTTGTAAGGGATACATCTAAAAAGGTGGGGGAATAAGGACATCTTAATGGCCGCTATTCTGCCTGTCCAAGAGATTTCTCTGAACTCCCAGCTGTTTAAGAGTCTACGGATTTCTGGGATCCTGTCTGTGAAGTTTTTGGAAATAGTGGTTGCGATGTCTGGGGCTAATTGGACTCCTAATATTTTAAGAGTTGGAATTCCACTGAAATTTGTACAATTTTTGTATGAGTTTAAGATTCCGGGTTGATAAATTTATAGGGAGAGCCTCTGTCTTATCTATATTAATCTTATAAAAGATTATGGCGCTAAAGGTCTCTCAATAGTCTTAAACACTTCTGTTAGGGAGGTTGTCGGGGAGGTCAGAAACAAGGTTATGTCGTTTGCATATAAGGATATTTTATGTGAGTGGCTTCCAAGTGTCATGCCTCTTATGAGAGGATCTATCCTTATTGCTTGTGCTAATGGATCAATTGCCAGGGCAAAGAGGAGCGGAAACAGGGGGCAACCCTGCCTAGTACCGTTCGTTATGGAAAATGCCTCTGATTGGAAGCCGACTCCCTTTATTCGGGCTGAGGGGTAAGAATATAAAGCTTGGATTGCTGTAATAAAAGGAGATGGGAAATTAAAGATCTTCAGTGTCTTCCACAGATAGGCCCACGCAACTCTATCAAAGACTTTCTCTGCATCTAGGGATAAGGCCAAGAAAGGTCTCCCTCTCCTAGAAGCTATATTAAGTAAATTTAAGATGCGTCTAGTAGCATCTGGGCCTTCTCTATTAGGGATAAATCCTACTTGGTCGGTGTGGATTATTGGGTTAATGACTTTTGAAAGTCTATTAGCTATTAATTTGGCGTATATTTTTGTGTCAATATTGAGAAGGGAGGACGATAACTGCTACATTGTTCAGGATCTTTCCCTGGTTTGAGTATTGTGACAACTGTAGCCTCGAGGAACTCTGAGGTGAACAATCCCTTTTGCATGACTTCTTGGAATGTTCTACAGAGTATGGGAGCTAGGATGATTTGATAGGTTTTGTAAAATAGAGTCGTGTATCCGCCTGGGCCTGGGGATTTCCCCAGTTTTAGCGATTTATTTGCATTAAGTACTTCCTGAGTCGTAATTTGTGTTGTTAAATTGGTGGCAAAGTCTGGGTCTGGTGTGGGTAAGTGAAGGTTGTTGAGGTAGTTAGAAATGTCTTTAGAGGGGAGGTTTGTATATCTGGGTCTGCTTCAATGTTGTATAATTCCTGATAGAAACTCTTAAAGGCATGTCCTATGTCCCTTGGGGCATAGAGGGGGTGACCTACTTTACTCTTAATAGCCAAGATCCTAGATTGTGCAGTACGGTGTCGCAATTTCTTCGCTAAGAGTGATGAGGCTTTGTTACCAAATAATAATATAGTTTTTTATATTTTTCTAGGGTATTGTGTGTTCTTTGTAGTTCTGCGTCTTGTATCTGTTTATCTTCAGTAGTTGGTCATTTAATGTAGTGGAGTATGTCTTATTGAGCTGTTGTCTCAGGGTCCTAGATTGGGTAATGAGCGAGGAGAGGGTAGCGCCTCTCATCTTGCGTGTGTTTGTGTCAGTCTCAATTAAATAACCTCTCAGTACCGCCCATAAATTCTCTGTAGAAGTCTGAAGGTCATCGTTAAATTCCAAGAAATTTGCAATTTTCTCTTGTATATCTAATTTTGTGTGAGGATCTGTTAACATACTGTCTGAGTTGCCATGGAGGGAGAGAGGAGCAGGATGAGCGTGCATTGAGAGACATATATAGAGCGTCATGGTCAGACCAAGAGACTGGGACTATTTTAATGTGAGATATTTTGTCTAATAGACTAGAAGGTAGGAAGAAGTAATCTATTCGGGTGTGCGATTTTATGTGGAGGAGTAGAAAGTATAGTGTCTTTCCTGTGGATGTAATGATCTCCACGCGTCATATAAATCGTACTGGCAGATGAGTGACCTAAAGGCCTTGGATAGAGAGTGTATGGATCTGTCCAACGTGGAGATCTTAAGGCCCATTCTATCTATGTTATAATCCCAAATGAGATTGAAGTCGCCCCCTATAATCAAGTCTCCCTGTTTTACTTCCGATATTAAACGTAGGGCCTTACTGAGGAAACGTGATTGTCTATTGTTTGCGGCATATAGGTTTGTGAGAGTAACAAGTTGGGAGTTTAGTTTACAGACTATATTATAAGAAATCTAGCTTGGGGGTCGGTTTCAATATGTATTGGTTCATAGCTTATGTCCTTTCTGAGGAGGATGGTGACCCCTCTGTATTTTGATGTGAAGGACGCTTCTATGGCTATAGGGAATCTCCTGGACGTGTGGGGGGTGTGTGGTGAGAGTGTCCAATGAGTTTCTTGCAGGAAAGCGACATCTATTTTATTTCTCTGTAGATGGTGGAGAAGAAGACTGCGCTTTGTGGGGGAGTTAAGTCGCTGAGTATTTAGGCATAGAATTCGGTGGTTTTCCATGTTTAGGGGATTGAAAAGGAAAGTGGGATGCTGGTAAAAAAAAAAAAATGGGGAGGGACCCTACCTCTGGATCTTGGGAAATTGTATGACTGAATGTATCTTTGTTTGTTCGAAGCCTATAAAGATCTAAAGATATAGCTAGTTGGGGTAATGTAGGAGAGGTGAAAGCTTGCAGCGGGCAAGAGCCCGTTAAATTAGAAGAAATGGGTGAAGAACCCGTAATGGGGGGGCGGAGCTACGGCGGGCTTATGCGAGGATAATAACAATATCTAGTTTAACGGGGCTAGCCTATCTGACACTCAAGGTGTCTGAAAAGAATGAGTAGAGGGAGAGATGGGGTGGATAAATAGGGTGCTAGGTTAGTGAAACCCTCCAGGATGATAAGAAAATATGTGATTAAGGAACTCGTAAGAATAAGTATTTTTCGAGAGCTAGTTTATACTAATTGTGATAACTGTGGGGCAATAATAGGGGCTCTTAAGATAAGTGTAATGAGCTACGAACATAGAAGTGAAGATTGGGTGCCAGGGTGAGAGTGAACATGTTTGTGTGTGTCACCTTTGGGTGATATATTGCTAATGTTGGTAATAGTGGTGGTGCAACCAACCTGGGGAGGGTGGGGGTGGCTGAAGAGGAAGAGACAGAATATGTGAAAATATGTAGTAGTTACCTAATGGGGAGTGAGAAGGATAGCGTCCATTTAAGGGTATCAGTAGATCTATGTTAGTGTTATGCTGTGAGGTGTGGAGGAAAAGACACATGTTCATCTCCACTCTAAATGTCCCCTAGGGCTGAAGTGTCACAGATGTAGAGCATAAAATTACAAACAATTAAGTACAATAACAAACATAACGATATATAATATTTGACAGTTAACCACCTCTATTGTATCATGGGTGTAGGGGGTCCTTGTGTGGCAGATATAAAGGAATGTGTATAGTTTTACTGGACGGATATAGGGAAAGAGGTCTGGCGGCTGTAGCTATGGGATAGGGAGACAGTGGTGGTAGTATTTAACAAATAGGAGATTTTAAGGGAAACGAACAACTTCATTATCTCTCCCCAATGCTTGTGTTAGGTGACTATGGGTCTGTGTAGGGGAAGTAAGGGGAGAATCTGGGGGGGGAGAGGGGGGGAAGTAAGGGGAGAATCTGGGGGGGGAGAGGGGGGGAAGGACCTGGGCCATGTAGTACCCCAAAAATTATTTTAAAGAGACTGGGTGTGTGGAGGTTGTAACACATTGTCTTCAAAGTAACATATTAGAGAACATTTTGTTTTAAGCAGTCCACCTAGAAAGAAACGGCAATAAACATCAATATATAACTATTTATAATGCCAAGCAAACCGTTGGTCTGTTGCATGCCTCCTTCTCTGTGCGTAGATAGATCTTTCATGGAGGTTGTAGAATCTTCCGCTAACTCTCAAGGGGAGAGCAGAATGAAAGCGTCCATACAAGGACGAGGTGTCTCACCTAGGTGGTGAGATCTGGGATAGTGGAACTGATCAAAAGGGGGCAAAGTGGTTCTTGCATATTAGAAGTAAAGGGCGAAGTTGGTAGAGAAGCTGCTGAGTCCATAGGAGAAATTGAGTCTCTGATGTGAAGAGTAAAGCAGATGGCATATATATATGAGCTGGGGGGGTAAGATAAGTACCCGTTTTTAAGCTCACATATTGCCTGCGTGGGAACGTCCCCTTCCATAGGTAAGCAAGGTAATGTGACTGGTTTACAGAGCTCTAAAAGAGTAAGGTGTGTACCCGTGTGTTAGCTCTCAGCCACTTTATGATATGTCCTACAAGATATTGCTGGGATGAGTGCCGAACTATGGATCAACAGGTCGGATTATTCTTCTCCCTTCGAATGTCATTCAGCCGAGGGAGAACGTGGATTCCATACTGGGGCTGAGGCGTTGAGGGATTCAAGAGTGTCTTTAGGTTTGCGGGTTGGCTCCCGAGGAGAGAGGTCTAAGGTGCGGAGTAGTTTCATTCCTTGTTCGGGTGAAGAGATCACATAAGATGTGTCTTGATGCTGTAGGAATATTTTCACGGGTAATCCCCATCTGTATTTGACATTGTGATGGCGGAGGATTCGGGTAAATTGCTGAAAAGATCTTCTTTTCGCTAGTGTGCTGAGAGAGATCTGGGAATATCTGCACATTTTGGTATGGGTCTTTAAGAGATTTATTAGTGAAGGAAGCTTTAAGAATTTTCTCTCTGGTTGTATAATAATGTAATCTCAGGATGACATCTCTGGGAGAATCCATGGAAGAGTTTCGGGGACGTAGAGCTCTATGGACTCTATCAGTCAATAGATCTTGTGACTGTAGTGAGCCCAATAGTTCTTTAAATAATCCATGGAGATGGTCTGTGAGGTCTGTTGTACTGACCGCCTCTGGGATGCCTCAAATTCTCAGGTTGTTGCGGCGTGATCTATCCAAGATCCGCCAATTTGCCCTCTAAATCTGTTATCTGTTCTGCTAGATTTTGGGAATAGGAGAGCAGGTTGGAGTGGTCCACTGAGAGGTCTTCGTGTTTCTTCTCTAAAGTTTTGGTGCGTTCACCTAAAGATGAGATGTCACGCTTCAGTTCAGCCACAGACTGCCGAAATTCCTGACGTAAAGAAGTGTAATGAGTGTCCATCTTGTCCAATAAAGCTTGAATAGTGTCTAAAAACGTAGACTGGGAGAGAGTAGGACTATCTTTGCGCGAAATATCCGTTTTGGAGAGTCTACTGAGGATGTGGTTGAATCTCTAGAGTCTTCTGAGAGCTCCTGATCTGATGTATGTTTACTGTGGAAATGATCTGTTAAAGTTCTCTTGGGGTTTTTCTGAAGTTTTTGTTTTCTCCTCATGTTTGCCATTGTAATACAGTTGTTTTAAGATTTTAGTGTCCGGTATGGGGATAGCTCAAAATGGTATCCTTAATCAAATGAGCGCCTGGAGGGCACACCCCTGCACCACTACCTATGTGCCTTTAGCCCTGCATTATTTTTTTAATCTAGATTAGGCTGGAGTAGATACAGGTGTGGTTGGTGTTAAAGGAGGTAGAGGGCGCCTAGGAATGTATAATTAATTGTCCGGGACAGGCAAGGGTGCTTCTTTAATGCGACTGTGAATGACCTCCCTCCCAGGGGAGTGCCCCCTATTGGGCGACGTGGGAAAAAGGGAAGTGGTTATGACCCGCTAACCACGCCGGGTAGCGGGAAAGGGAGGAGGGAGTCTGAGCTTGTGAGCTTTGTGCTTCGACTTTGTAGGCTTTAGTTGTTAATTACGGTGGGATGCTGACTCTCTGTGGTCTAATTATGTACAATCCCGGAGTGTTTTGTGCTTAAGCTTAGATACTGCGGCTAGGTTTGTTGCTTTACCAGGTCCCAATAGTATATAAGAAAGAAAGATGATTAGGGTTCTGTGCTGACTGCGTTGTAGTATTTATTTGTTTGTTCTCATTGGGCCCTCTTGTAGTAATCTTATTGCAACTCACTATCACATAATGGCCATATTAAAATGATACGCTATCAAAGATGAGAATTAACTACTTCTACAGATGCAAACAGATTGAGCAAAGCATATAAATGACACTCCACTTTAGGGATGGTTTTGACGCCAAGCAGACTTCACATGCAGCCCCTAAAGAGGGTCAAGTGTTTTATAACTTCAGCACTAAGTGCCCTTGCAAGTGTTTTTTGTGACTTAAATAGTGTTTTCACACCCTTAGGAAGTCTAGCTGATTAGTAGTGTATTCACAACTTGAAGTTGCCTATTTCTCTGACCTATAGTCAGGAATTACATGCAGACTAGCATAAATATTTAATTGTGTGCCCTGCGAGAATGAAGTGTGACAGGGAGTGACACACTCAATGGGTTCGAAGTGGATGCCTAGTGACCCCAACTATTTACTGCAGCCTTCGGTTTTTATGGATTATCTAAGCAGCTCTGAGTAGTTGAGACTGCTTTCACTTAGCTAGCTAGGCCGGTAGTGTCCTCTTTTGATGTGCGGGTGTGGAAGATGGCGCCTCGCTCCAAAACTTCTGTGTGGAAAATATAGTGGCCGTAATAAGGGAGTATGCTGGGATCGGCATCTATGATACTTGGCACTGCAGGGGAGCGGTGAGTTACTCACTTAATTCCGCAAGCTCAATCCGTTGCAGTCCGTCTGTTAGCCTTTTCACCAGTGACCCTCAGGTGCTTCCTAGTCTGCGTCTTGTTTCTCTTCAACAAACCAGGTTCCGGAGCGGGTCCCCGGCCCTCCGGGTAGCAATGCAGGTCTCTAGTGAAGGTCGTAAACAGCTCGGTTTAGTGTGCGCACTTACGTGCCGGGATGCAAGGCCTCAGGCTGCTTTAGACTGATTGCGGCTCACAATCTGTCACAAACTTAGGGGTGAAGACTGCCGCATGTGCAGAGGTGCTCTATTACTCAGGGTAACTGTATTTGAGGATGTATTTTGTCCCCTTTTTCCTACAAATTAGTATAAATGTGTGTTATGCCTGAGGAGCTACTTGTGAATAAGTCTGTTCTGCCTGGTTGTTGGCTCCGCCCCCCTCTAGTTGGCTTTTTACAGCTATGATGCATGACTTTAAAGTGTTTTAACATTTGGGTATCATGGCCCTTTTAACCTTGTTCTTAAAGTTTTGCAACAGGCTCCGTTTGAGCCAATGCATTCCATAGATATTAAGTGGTTATCTTGGAAGGTTTTGATTCTTACTGCTATCTCTTCTGCTCAGAGTTTTGGAACTCTCTGCTGTGCAGTGTGATTCGCCTTCTCATATTTCATGCAGATAAGGCAGTTCTTCGTACCAAGTTTGGTTTTCTTCCTAAGATTGTTTCGGGTAGAAATATTAATCAGGAAATTGTTGTTCCTTTTCTCTGTCCTAATCCTTCTCATAAAGAATGTTTGTTGCACTACTTAGATGTTGAGGGCTCTTAAATTCTATTTGCAGGCGACTAAGGATTTTCGTCAGTCTTCTGCATTGTTTGTTTGCTTTTCTTGGAAACACAAAGATCTGAAAGCTACTGCCACTCTTTCTCTCTGGTTGAGAAGTATTTGTTTGTGAGAATCACAGCTCATTCCAATAGGGCTGTTTCTTCTTGGGCCTTCAAGGATGAGGGCTCTGTAGAACAGATTTGCAAGGCTACAACTTGGTCTTTGCACACTTTTCTAAATTTTCTATATTTGATACTTTTGCCTCAGCTGAGGTGCTTCAAGCGGTGGTGCCTTCTGTTTAGGTTCCCTGTCTTGTCCCTCCCTAATCTGTGTCCTCTAGCTTGGGTATTGATTCCCAACAGTAATTGATGATCCCGTGGACTCTCCATATCTTAGGAAAGAAAACAAAATTTATGCTTACCTGATAAACTTCTTTCTTTCCAGATATATGGTGCGTCCACGGCCCTGCCCGTTATTCAAGAGTTTTTTTTATCTAAACCTCAGGCACCTCTACACCTTGTGCTATTTCCTTTTTCTCCTTTTTCCTTTGGTCGAATGACTGGGGATTGTGGGAAGGGAAGTGATACTTAACAGCTTTGCTGTGGTGCTCTTTGCTTCCTCCTGCTGGCCAGGAGTGGTATTCCCAACAGTAATTGATGATCCCGTGGAGTCACTATATCCGGAAATAAATAAATTGATCAGGTAAGCATAAATTTTGTATCTTTTCCAAAGATATGACGAGTCCACGCATTTCATCCTTCCTCTTAGGAGGTTAATATCCCACAAGTAAGTGGCAAAGAGCACCACAGCAGAGCTGTATATTATAGCCCTCCCTTGCCCTCCACCCCCAGTCATTCTCTTTGCCTGTGTTATACTAGGAAGACATGGTAAAGTGAGGTGTTGGTTTTAGTTTCTTCAATCAAGAAATTTTTTATTTTAAATGGTACCGGTGTGTACAATTTTCCTCAGGGGGTTATGGAAGAAGATTTCTGCCCTGAGGTTGATGATCTTAGCAGCTGTAACTAAGATCCACGTTGGTTCCCACAAGTCTTCTGAAGGTAACACATGAGACATCTTCAGTGTGGAGACCGGTTTCATGCTACAAGCAGCATTAAGCTATTTGCAGCCTTTTATTTCTGAGGAGACTTGATATATCAGAATGGCTGGCATTTATTTCCCTGTATGGGAATGGGGTTAGCAGTAGACCTGTTATACAGAGGGGTGTTACTGGAGTCCCTTGATTTTTATTTTCTTGCAAGTTGACATAAGGGCAGACACTATGGGAGAGGCAGAAAGAAAAACGGTTTATAGAGGTTTTTTTTATTTTTGCATGTAACCAGTGCTTACTGGGATGCATTTTGGGGTGTATATGGTTTTCCCTTGTTTGTAAAACCGCTTCACCATGCGGTTGTGTTTGGGCCTACTCTGGCATCGGCCTTAAGTGGAGGGGCTTGTTTTCAGATGCGCACTTCCTTCTGACTAGGCTGCAGCAAGCAGTAACTCTGGTTGCTCCTGGACAGTGTATCTCTGGTCCGAAGTGTTGGCAACTTGTTTCGAAGTACCTTGGGGGCAGGTAGGCGCCACAGCTCTGCAGGGTGCAGGGGGTATTTTGGTGTGATCTGACATTTTTGCTTTTCTAAGTTACTTTAGAGCTTTATTATCCCCTTCTACTAGGGTGCAGTAATTTTTGGATAAACCAACGAGTTTTAGTTAAATTTTGAGACAATTTAACGTTATTTAGGCAGTTTTGGAAAAATTGTTCACTTTTTATTTTCTTAAAGGCGCAGTACACGTTTTTCATAAAGTTTATTTAAGCAATAAATAAAGTGTTTAAACGACTTCTGTGGTTATTACTAGTCTGTTCAACATGTCTGACATTGAGGAATCTCATTTTCTTTCATGTAATTAACAAGAGTCCATGAGCTAGTGACGTATGGGATATACATTCCTACCAGGAGGGGCAAAGTTTCCCAAACCTTAAAATGCCTATAAATACACCCCTCACCACACCCACAAATCAGTTTTACAAACTTTGCCTCCAAGGGAGGTGGTGAAGTAAGTTTGTGCTAGATTCTACGTTGATATGCGCTCCGCAGCAAGTTGGAGCCCGGTTTTCCTCTCAGCGTGCAGTGAATGTCAGAGGGATGTGAAGAGAGTATTGCCTATTGAATGCAGTGATCTCCTTCTACGGGGTCTATTTCATAAGGTTCTCTGTTATCGGTCGTAGAGATTCATCTCTTACCTCCCTTTTCAGATCGACGATATACTCTTATATTTACCATTTCCTCTACTGATTCTCGTTTCAGTACTGGTTTGGCTTTCTACAAACATGTAGATGAGTGTCCTGGGGTAAGTAAGTCTTATTTTCTGTGACACTCTAAGCTATGGTTGGGCACTTTATTTATAAAGTTCTAAATATATGTATTCAAACATTTATTTGCCTTGACTCAGAATGTTCAACTTTCCTTATTTCCAGACAGTCAGTTTCATATTTGGGATTATGCATTGAATTATCATATTTTTTCTTACCTCAAAAAATTTGACTTTTTTCCCTGTGGGCTGTTAGGCTCGCGGGGGCTGAAAATGCTTCATTTTATTGCGTCATTCTTGGCGCGGACTTTTTTTGGCGCAAAAATTCTTTTCCGTTTCCGGCGTCATACGTGTCGCCGGAAGTTGCGTCATTTTTTGACGTTATTTTGCGTCAAAGATGTCGGCGTTCCGGATGTGGCGTCATTTTTGGCGCCAAAAACATTTTAGGCGCCAAATAATGTGGGCGTCTTTTTTGGCGCTAAAAAAATATGGGCGTCATTTTTGTCTCCACATTATTTAAGTCTCTTTATTTATTGCTTCTGGTTGCTAGAAGCTTGTTCACTGGCATTTTTTTCCCATTCCTGAAACTGTCATTTAAGGAATTTGATCAATTTTGCTTTATATGTTGTTTTTTCTTTTACATATTGCAAGATGTTCCACGTTGCAACTGAGTCAGAAGATACTACAGGAAAATCACTGCACAGTGCTGGAGCTACCAAGCTAAGTCTGCTATAAACTTTTGGTATCTGTTTCTCCAGCTGTTATTTGTATTGCATGTCATGTCAAACTTATTAATGCAGATAAAATTTCCTTTAGTACTATTACATTACCTGTTGCTGTCCGTCAACATCTAATTTTCAGAGTGTTCCTGATAACATAAGAGATTTTATTTTTTTTTTTAAATCCATTAAGAAGGCTATGTCTGTTATTTCTCCTTCTAGTATACATAAAAGTCTTTTAAAACTTCTCTTTTTTTCAGATGAATTTTTAAATGAACATCATCATTCTGATACTGATAATAGTTCTTCTGGTTCAGAGGTTTCTGTCTCAGAGGTTGATGCTGATAAATCTTTGTATCTGTTCAAGATGGAATTTATTCGTTCTTTACTTAAAGAAGTGTTATTTGCATTAGAAATAGAGGATTCTGGTCCTCTTGATACTAAATGTAAACGTTTAAATAAGGTTTTTAAATCTCCTGTAGTTATTCCAGAAGTGTTTTATCTCCCTGATGCTATTTCTGAAGTAATTTCCAGGGAATGGAATAATTTGGGTAATTTATTTACTCCTTCTAGACGTTTAAGCAAATTATATCCTGTGCCATCTGACAGATTAGAGTTTTTTGGGACAAAAATCCCTAAGGTTATGGGGCTGTCTCTACTCCTGCTAATGTACTACTATTCCTATGGCAGATAGTACTTCATTTAAGGATCCTTTAGATAGGAAAATTGAATCTTTTCTAAGAAAAGCTTACTTATGTTCAGGTAATCTTCTTAGACCTGCTATATTTTTAGCGGATGTTGCTGCAGCTTCAACTTTTTGGTTAGAAGCTTTAGCGCAACAGGTAACAGATCATAATTTTATAGCATTATTATTATTCTATAACATGCTAATTATTTTATTGGTGATACCATCTTTTGATATCATTAGAGTTGATGTCAGGTATATGTCTCTAGCTATTTTAGCTAGAAAAGCTTTATGGATTAAACTTGGAATGCTGACATGTCTTCTAAGTCAACTTTGCTTTCCCTTTCTTTCCAGGGTAAATAATCATTTCGTTCCTTTCCTCACAACAAGGAACAAAAGCCTGATCCTTCATCCTCAGGAGCGGTATCAGTTTGGAAACTATTTCCAGTTTGGAATATATCCAAGCCTTATAGAAACCTATTGTCAGCTCCTAAGTACCTATGAAGGTGCGGCCCTTATTCCAGCTCAGCTGGTATGGGGCAGATTACGTTTTCTTCAAAGAAATTTGGATCAATTCCGTTCTTAATCTCTGGTTTCAGAAACATTGTTTCAGAAAGGTACAGAATTGGCTTCAAGTTAAGGCCTCCTGCTAAGAGATTCTTTTCTTTCCCAGTTGACACAGCAAGGCTCAGCATTTCTGAAATGTGTTTCAGATCTAGAGTTGGCTGGAGTATTTATGCCAGTTCCAGTTCTGGAACAGGGGCTGGGGTTTTATTTTATCTCTTCATTGTACCAAAGAAGGTCAATTCCTTCAGACCAGTTCTGGATCTATCATTATTGAATCGTTATGTTAGGATACCAACATTCAAGATGGTTACTGTAGGACTATCCTGCCTTTTGTTTAGCAAGGGCATTATATGTCTACAATAGATTTACAGGATGTGTATCTGCATATTCCGATTCATCCAGATCACTTTTAGTGTCTGAGATTCTCTTTTTAGACAAGCATTACCAGTTTTGTGGCTCTACTGTTTGGTCTAGCCTCAGTTCCAAGAATTTTTTTCAAAGGTTCTCGGTGCCCTTCTTCTGTAATCAGAGAATAGGGTTTTGGTATTTCCTTATTTGGACGATATCTTGGTACTTGCTCAGTCTTCTCATTTTCGAAGAATCTCATACGAATCGACTTGTGTTGTTTCTTCAAGTTCATGGTTGGAGGATCAATTTACCATTCAGTTCATTGATTCCTCAGACAAGGGTAACCTTTTTAGGTTTCTAGATAAATTCAGTGTCTATGACTCTGTCCTTGTCAGACAAGAGAAGTTTAACATTGATATCAGCTTGTCAAAACCTTCAGTCACAATCATTCCCTTTGGTAGCCTTATGCATGGAAATGTTGGGTCTTAGGACTGCCGCATCAGATGCGATCTCCTTTGCTCGTTTTCACATGCGACCTCTTCAGCTCTGTATGCTGAACCAATGGTGCAGGGATTACTCAAAGATATATCAATTAATATCTTTAAACCGATTTTACGACACTCTCTGACATGGTGGACAGATCACCATCGTTTAGTTCAGGGGGCTTCTTTGTTCTTCCGACCTGGACTATAATCTCAACAGATTCAAGTCTTACAGGTTGGGGAGCTGTGTGGGGGTCTCTGACGGCACAAGGGGTTTGGGAATCTCAGGAGGTGAGATTTCCGATCAATATTTTGGAACTCCGTGCAATTTTCAGAGCTCTTCAGTCTTGGCCTCTTCTGAAGAGAGAGTTGTTCATTGTTTTCAGATAAGACAATGTCACAACTGTGGCATACATCAATCATCAAGGAGGGACTCACAGTCCTCTGGTTATGAAAGAAGTATCTCGAATTTTTGTTTGGGCGGAATCCAGCTCCTGTCTAATCTCTGCGGTTTATATCCCAGGTATGGACAATTGGAAAGCGGATTATCTCAGTCGCCAAACGTTGCATCCGGGCGAATGGTCTCTTCACCCAGAGGTATTTCTTCAGATTGTTCAAATGTGGGAACTTCCAGAAATAGATCTGATGGCTTCTCATCTAAACAAGAAACTTCCCAGGTATCTGTCTAGATCCCGGGATCTTCAGGCGGAGGCAGTGGATGCATTTTCACTTCCTTGGAAGTATCATCCTGCCTATATCTTTCCGCCTCTAGTTCTTCTTCCAAGAGTAATCTCCAAGATTCTGAAGGAATGCTCGTTTGTTCTGCTGGTAGCTCCGGCATGGCCTCACAGGTTTTGGTATGCGGATCTTGTCCGGATGGCCTCTTGCCAACCGTGGACTCTTCCGTTAAGACCAGACCTTTTGTCTCAAGGTCCTTTTTTCCATCAGGATCTGAAATCCTTAAATTTAAAGGTATGGAGATTGAACGCTTGATTCTTGGTCAAAGAGGTTTCTCTGACTCTGTGATTAATACTATGTTACAGGCTCGTAAATTTGTATCCAGAGAGATATATTATAGAGTCTGGAAGACTTATATTTCTTGGTGTCTTTCTCATCATTTTTCTTGGCATTCTTTTAGAATACCGAGACTATTACAATTTCTTCAGGATGGTTTAGATAAGGGTTTGTCCGCAAGTTCCTTGAAAGGTCAAATCTCTGCTCTTTCTGTTCTTTTTCACAGAAAGATTGCTGTTCTTCCTGATATTCATTGTTTTGTACAAGCTTTGGTTCGTATAAAGCCTGTCATTAAGTCAATTTCTCCTCCTGGAGTTTGAATTTGGTTCTGGGGGCTCTTCAAGCTCCTCCATTTGAACCTATGCATTCATTGGATATTAAATTACTTTCTTGGAAAGTTTTGTTCCTTTTGGCCATCTCTTCTACCAGAAGAGTTTCTGAATTATCTGCTCTTTCTTGTGAGTCTCCTTTTCTGATTCTTCATCAGGATAAGGCGGTGTTGCGAACTTCTTTTGAATTTTACCTAAAGTTGTGAATTCCAACAACATTAGTGGAGAAATTGTGGTTCCTTCATTATGTCCTAATCCTAAGAATTCTAAGGAGAAATCGTTGCATTCTTTGGATGTTGTTAGAGCTTTGAAATATTATGTTGAAGCTACGAAATCTTTCTGTAAGACTTCTAGTCTATTTGTTATCTTTTCCGGTTCTAGGAAAGGCCAGAAAGCTTCTGCCATTTCTTTGGCATCTTGGTTGAAATCCTTAATTCATCTTGCCTATGTTGAGTCGGGTAAAATTCCGCCTCAGAGAATTACAGCTCATTCTACTAGGTCAGTATCTACTTCCTGGGCGTTTAGGAATGAAGCTTCGGTTGACCAGATTTGCAAAGCAGCAACTTGGTCCTCTTTGCATACTTTTACTAAATTCTACCATTTTGATGTATTTTCTTCTTCTGAAGCAGTTTTTGGTAGAAAAGTTCTTCAGGCAGCGGTTTCAGTTTGAATCTTCTGCTTATGTTTTTTGTTAAACTTTATTTTGGGTGTGGATTATTTTCAGCAGGAATTGGCTGTCTTTATTTTATCCCTCCCTCTCTAGTGACTCTTGTGTGGAAAGATCCACATCTTGGGTAGTCATTATCCCATACGTCACTAGCTCATGGACTCTTGTTAATTACATGAAAGAAAACATAATTTATGTAAGAACTTACCTGATAAATTCATTTCTTTCATATTAACAAGAGTCCATGAGGCCCACCCTTTTTTGTGGTGGTTATGATTTTTTTTTATAAAGCACAATTATTCCAATTCCTTATTTTATATGCTTCGCACTTTTTTTCTTATCACCCCACTTCTTGGCTATTCGTTAAACTGATTTGTGGGTGTGGTGAGGGGTGTATTTATAGGCATTTTAAGGTTTGGGAAACTTTGCCCCTCCTGGTAGGAATGTATATCCCATACGTCACTAGCTCATGGACTCTTGTTAATATGAAAGAAATGAATTTATCAGGTAAGTTCTTACATAAATTATGTTTTTCTATGTGTTTAGAAGCTATTGTGGAACCCCCTTTAACATTGTGTACCTCTTGTACTGAAAGAGCCTTACATTGTAAAGACCATATTTTAGGTCAAGAAAGTGTGTCTAAGGATGATTCTCAGTCTGAAGAGAATCAGGATATGCCATCCAATTCTCCCCAAGTGTCACAACCTTTAACGCCCACACAAGCGACACCAAGTACTTCTAGTGCGTCTAATTCTTTTACTGTGCAGGAGATGGCTGCAGTTATGTCACACACCCTTAGAGGTATTATCTAAATTACCAGTGTTGCAGGGTAAACGCAGTAGGTCAGGTATTAATGTAAATACTGAATCCTCTGTTTTATTAGCTATTTCCGATGTACCCTCACAGTGGTTCTGAGTTGGGGGTCAGGGAATTGCTGTCTGAGGGAGAAATTTCAGACTCAGGGAATGTATTACCTCAGACAGATTCGGACACTATGTCCTTTAAATTTAAGCTTGAACACCTCCGCCTGTTACTTCTGGAGGTTTTAGCGACTCTGGATGATTGTGACCCTATTGTAATACCACCAGAGAAATTGTGTAAGATGGATAAATATCTAGAAGTACCTACTTACACTGATGTTTTTCCGGTTCCTAAAAGAATTTCGGAAATTATAAAAAAGGAATGGGATAGACCAGGTATACAGTTTTCTCCCCCTCCTAATTTTAAGAAAATGTTTCCCATATCAGACACCATTCGGGACTCGTGGCAAAAGGTCCCTAAGGTAGAGGGAGCAATATCTACCCTGGCTAAGCGTACAACTATATACCCATTGAGGACAGTTGCGCTTTCAAAGACCCTATGGATAAAAAATTAGAGGGTCTTCTAAAGAAATTATTTATTAATTAGGGTTTTATTTTACAACCTACGATTTGCATTGTTCCAGTAACTACTGCAGCAGCTTTTTGGTTTGAGGCTCTGGAAGAGTCTCTTATGGTTGAGACCCTGTTAGATTACATTTTGGATAGAATTAAGGCTCTCAAGTTAGCTAATTCTTTTATTACTGATGGCACTTTTCAAATTGCTAAATTAGCGGCGAAAAATGCAGGATTTGCTATTCTAGCGCGTTGTGGCTCAAATCTTGGTCTGCTGATGTGTCATCAAAAACTAAGCTTTTAGCTATTCCTTTTAAAGGAAAGACCCTTTTTGGGCCTGAATTGAAGGAAATCATTTCTGACATTACAGGAGGTAAAGGCCATGCCCTACCTCAGGATAAGTCTGTTAAGATTAGGGGTAAACAGCCCTCGATCCGGGACCGGATTTAGTAGGGGGCAGACTCTTTGCCCAGGCTTGGGCAAGAGATATTCAGGACCCCTGGGCACTAGAAATAGTGATCCACGGTTATCAATTGGAATTAAAGGACTTTCTCCCAAGGGGGAGATTTCATCTTTCAAGATTATCTGCAGACCAGATAAAAAGAGAGGCGTTCTTACGCTGTGTAAAAGACCTTTTTACCATGGGAGTAATTTGTCCCGTTCCAAAATCGGAACAGGGACAGGGATTCTACTCAAATCTATTCGTGGTTCCCAAAAAAGAGGGAACTTTCAGACCCATCTTAGACCTCAAATGTCTAAACAAGTTTCTCAGAGTCCCATCATTCAAGATGGAGACTATACGAACAATTTTACTAATGATCCAGGAGGGTCAATATATGACTACCGTGGACTTGAAGGATGCTTACCTTCATATTCCTATCCACAAGGATCATCATCAGTTTCTAAGGTTTGCCTTTCTGGACAAACATTATCAATTCGTGGCTCTTCCCTTCGGATTGGTCACAGCACCCAGAATCTTCACAAAAGTTCTAGGGTTTCTTTTGGCGGTTCTCAGACTGCGAGGCATAGCAGTGGCGCCTTATCTGGATGATATTCTTATCCGGGCATCAACATATCAACTGACAAAGTCTCACACGGACACAGTGTTGTCTTTCCTGAGAACTCACGGTTGGAAGGTGAACATAGAGAAAAGTTCACTTGTTCCACAGACAAGGGTTCTTTTCTTGGGCACTCTGATAGACTCGGTAGCCATGAGACTATTCCTGACAGAGGTCAGAAAATCTGATTTTAAATACTTGCCGAGCACTTCAGTCCATTCCTCGGCCATCAGTGGCTCAGTGTATGGAAGTAATTGGATTAATGGTAGCGGCAATGGACATCATTCTGTTTGCTCGCTTTCATCTCAGACAACTGCAGCTGTGCATGCTCGGACAGTGGAATGGGGACTATGCAAATTTATCTCCTCAGATAAATCTTGATCAAGAGACCAGGGTCTCTCTTCTTTGGTGGTTGTCGCCGGCTCATCTGTCCCAGGGGACTTTTTTCCGCAGACCCTCATGGGTGATAGTGACAACGGACGCCAGCCTTCTGGGCTGGGTTGCAGTTTGGAATTCCTGAAGGCTCAGGGTGTTTGACTCAGGAGGAGTCTCTACTTCCAATCAATATTCTGGAACTGAGGGCAATTTTCATACGCTTCAGGCGTGGCCTCAGTTGGCTTCAGCCAAATTCATCAGATTCCAGTCTGACAACATCACGACTGTGGCATATATCAATAATCAAGGGGGAACAAGGAGTTCCTTAGCGATGATAGAAGTATCCAAGATAATCCGAATGGCGGAGGCCCACTCTTGTTATCTGTCAGCAATCTATATCCCAGGAGTAGAGAACTGGGAAGCGGATTTTCTAAGTCGACAGACTTTTCATCCGGGGAGTGGGAACTCCACTTGGAGGTGTTTGCCTCACTGATTCTCCGATGGGGCAGACCGGAATTGTATCTGATGGCATCCAAGCTTCCAAGATTCGGATCCAGGTAGAGGGATCCTCAGGCCGAACTGATAAATGCCTTGGCAGTGCCTTGGTCGTTCAGCCTAGCTTATGTGTTTCCACCATTTCCTCTCCTTCCACGCATATTGCTTGAATCAAACAGGAGAGAGCTTCAGTGATCCTGATAGCGCCTGGTGGCCACGCAGGAATGGTATGCAGATCTAGTGGACATGTCTTCTCTGCCACCGTGGAAACTTCCTTTGAGACAGGACCTTCTCATTCAAGGTCCTTTCCAACATCCAAATCTAATTTCTCTGCAGCTGACTGGTGGAGATTAAACGCTTGATTTTATCGAAGCGAGGATTCTCTGATTCTGTCATCAATAATCAATCATAAGATATGGCGTAGATATCTTTATTGGTGTGAATCCAAGGGTTGCTCATGGAGTAGGGAATCCTAGGATTCTGTCTTCTCTCCAAAGGGATTGGAGAGGGGGTTATCGGCGGGTTCCTTGGGGGACAGGTTACTGCTTTGTCAATTCTGTATCACAGGTATTTGGCAGATGTGCCAGATGTTCGCTCTTTTTATCAGGCTCTATCTAGAATTAAGCTTGTATTTAGACCCATTACTCCTCCCTGGAGTTTGAATTTAATTCTTCGAGTTTTCAAGGGGTTCCGTTTGAACCCATGCATTCCATAGATATCAAATTGTTATCTTGGAAAGTTCTGTTTTTAGTTGCTTTTTCTTCTGCTCGAAGAGTTTGAGCTTTCAGTGTTACAATGTGATTCGCCTTATCTTTCATTCTGATAAGGTGGTTTTACGTACCAAACCTGGATTTCTTCCTAAGGTTGTTTCAAATAAGAATATTAATCAGGAAATTGTTGTTACTTCCTTATGTCCTAACCCATCTTCTAAGAAAGAGCGTATGTACAAATAATTTGGATGTGGTCCATGCCTTAAAGTTTTAATTACAGGCAACTAAGGATTTTTCAATCATCTTCATTATTCATTGTTTATTCTGGAAAGCGTAGGGGTCAGAAAGCTATGGCTACCTCTCTTTCTTTTTGGCTGAGAAGTATCATCCGCCTCGCATATGAGACTGCTGACAGCAGCCTCCTGAAAGAATTACGGCTCATTCTACTAGGGCTGTGGCTTCCACATGGGCTTTTAAAAACTATGCATCTGTTGAACAGATTTGTAAGGCTGCGACTTGGTCGTCCCTTCACACTTTTTCCAATTTTACAAATTTGATACTTTTGCTTCTTCTGATGCTATTTTTGGGAGATAGGTTCTTCAAGCAGTGGTGCCTTCTGTTTAGGTTCCTGTCTTGCCCCTCCCTTTCATCAGTGTCCTTTTTGCTTTGGTATTGGTAACCCACAAGTAAGGATGAAATCCATGAACTCGTCCTATCTTTGTAAAAGAAAAGTAAATTTATGCTTACCTAATTAATTTTGTTTTACGATATGACGAGTCCACGGCCCACCCTGTTCTTTTTAAGACAGATTTCTTTATTTTTTGTAAACTTCAGTCACCCCTGCACCTTTTAGCCTTTCCTTTTCTCTTCCTATACCTTCGGCCGAATGACTGAGGGTGGAGGGGAAGGGAGGGGCTATATATACAGCTCTGCTGTGGTGCTCTTTGCCACTTCCTGTTAGCAGGAGTTTAATATCCCACAAGTAAGGATGAAATCTGTGGACTCGTCATATCGTAAAAGAAATTAATTTATCAGGTAAGCATAAATTTACTTTTTTTCCATGGCTTCAAAAATTCCGGAAATTTTACATCTCTATTCCTTACTGGACAATATCTTGGTTCAAGCTCCATCTTTTCTTTTAGCAGAATCTCATACCAAGACTGTTTCTTCAACAGCATGGTTGGAAGATCAACGTTCCTTAGAGTTCTTTGTGGCATTTTCTGGGGTTGCAAGTATATTCAGTCTCCATAAGTCTTTAACCGATCATAGAGGGCTAAAATTGGTGTCGGCCTGTCTGATAATTCAGTCTTTCTTTCCTCTCTTGCTCTTTGTATGGAAGTATTAGGTCTCATGATTTGAAACCTCAGTTGCAATTCAGTTTTCTTGATTTCACATGAGACCTCTTCAGCTTTGTCAGTGATGCAGGGATCTTACTCTGCAATCTCAAAAGATATTTTTTTTAGATCACAGTACAAGTCCTTTTCTGACTTGATGGCTGGATCATCCGTTCATTATTCAGGGGGCTTCTTTTGCATGTCCTACCTGGACTGTGATTACTACAGATGCAAATCTTTCAGGTCTGGGAGCTGTTTGTGGGTCTCAGAGCACAAGGGGTTTGGGTTCCTCGGGAGGCGAGGTTACCATTAAATGTTCTAGGGCTCTCTGCTATTTTCAGGGCTCTTCAGTTAAAAATGTAAATTTCCTCTCAACTTTCAGTCAGACAATGTCACAGCAGTGGCTTATATCAATCATAGGTGGGGGGGGGACTTGGCCATGGGGACTTCTCTCATGGGTAGAAGTAAATTCCTGTCTAGTCTGTGTAGTTATTACAGGAGTGAACAACTGGAAAAAAGATTTTCTCAGTCGTTGGTCTCTGCATCCAGGGGAATAGTCTTTTCACCAGGATGTGTTTAATCAGATTGTGGGTCTTTGTGGTCTCCCAGGGATAGATCTGATGGCTTCTTGTTTGAACAACAAACTACCCAAGTACTTTGCGAGGTCCAGGGACCCTTTAGGGGGAGTTTGTGGATGATCTAATAGCTCATTGGTCATTTTAGCTTGCTTATCTGTTTCCTCCTCTGGTGGTACTTCCAAGATAAGGCTAGAGAAATAGTCAGTAATCCTGATTGCCCCAGCTTGGCCTCAAAGGATTTGGTATGCAGATCTGGTTCAGATATCCAGTTGTCCTTGTCCTCTTCCGTAGCAATCAGACCTTCTGTGTCAATGTCAGTTTTTCCATCCGGATCTCTAAGCTTTATGGCATGGAGATTGAATGGTTAGTTCTTAAGCATAGAGGTTTCTCAGATTCTGTTATTTAAACTTTAATCCAGGCTTTGTATATCTGTGATTAGGAAGGTTTATCATAAGGTCTGGAAGGCTTTTATTGCTTGGTGTATAGTTCCTGGCTTTTCCTGGAATTCTTTTACAATTCCTAGAACTTTGCAGTTCTTACAGGATGGTTTGGATAAGGGGCTATCTGCCAGTTCTCTGAAAGGGCAGATTTCTGCTCTTCCAGTTTTTTGTTTCAAAAGAACATTGCTAATCTTCCTGACATTCATGGTTTTGTTAGACTTTGGCACAAATTAAGCCAATCTCTCATCCCTGGATTCTTAACTTGCTGTTAAAGGTTTTGCAGGCTCCTTCTTTTGAGCCTATGCAAGTGGATATTAAAGGGCCACTGTAAGTAAATATTTTCTATGCCTGTTACTAACTAACTACCCCAAATAAGCTTTTTATCAATAGCATTTCATTAACATATCTCTACCGTATGTCAGAAATCTTGTCTGCAAATGTAATTGTTTTCCAAACCCACTCCATGGGTATCCTTCGCTCTGTACCAATCCGTTTACAATACCTAGGTTTCAAAATGGCGCTTTAAACACAATTTCATTGGTTTAAGTATTTTGAACACACAGTGCTGAAAATAGTGGGCAGGATAACGTGACATCATAGGGGAATAAAAGATATAACTTTTATAACGTTATGAAACTTCGTTTTGGAGAAAATATAGGTCAGTAGGTTTTAATTAATGTTTATTAACTTTAATATGTTAGTTGTTTGGCTTAAAAATTATAATAGAAAGTAATCCTTTAAGCTTCTTTTTTGGAAGGTTTTGTTTCATTTCTGAAATGTCTGCTTTTTTTTGTGATCCTTATCTTCCATCAGGACAAGGCAGTCTTAAGGACTACATTTCTTGCCTAAAGCTGTGTTTTCAGACAATATCAATCATGAAATTTCTAGTCCCTTCTTTGTGTCCTAATACCAAGAATGTTTAGAGATCTATTTGCCATAATTCTGATGTTGTTAGAGCATTGAAGTATTACATTGATTTTACTAAGGATATCAGACAAACCACTAGTTTGTTTCACTTTTCTAGTTCTTGGAAAGGACAAAGTGTCTGCTTTTTTTTGGCCTCTTGGTTGAAACTTTTGATTCATAAGGCTTACTTGGAGGCAGACCAGCCTCCACCGAAATGGATTACTGCTCATTCTGCAAGATCAGTTGCCACTTCTTGGGCTTTCAAGAATGAGACTTCAGTTGACTAAGTTTGCAAGCCAGCTTCTTGGTCTTCTTTGCACAGTTTTACTGAATTCTTTCATTTTTGCTTCTTCTGATGCAGCCTTTGGTAGGAAAGTCTTTCAGACAGTTGTTTCAGCTTTATATATTTTTGCCTGTTGATTAAATTTAAAGTGCATTTAAAAAAAAAAATCCCTATTGGGTTCTTGTGGGGTTGTAGATTAAGTTTTTCAGTGAAAAAAGGTTTCTTAAATACCAGCCTTTTTGTCTCATTACTCGTGGACTCCAGAGCTTGGGTATTAGTTCCCATGAGTAATGGATTGTGGACTCTCGCCAACTGTATGAATGAAAACATAATTTATGCATATTTGTTGTTTTTTTTTTTTTAAATTACTTTATATTTCCTTTTTATTTCTTTGCCTACCTCAATTTGCTTGGCTATACTTTAGACCGAGGCACATGTGAGGTGGGATGGGTTTTATAGAGCTCTTGGGGTTTGGGAAGCTTTGCCTGCTCCTAGTGGTAGGGAGGGGAATAATTCCCAGGAATAATGGACACCATGAATTAAATGAACTGATCAGGTAAATAGTTTTTTTAAAAAAATTGGTATCGCATCAGCTTTATCCTAGTCCGGGGAACTATGCCTGAGGATAATGGGTCTTGAAGAGTTAAGAGTAGAGTTTTGGCTATAACAGTGCTAAGTTCCTTTAAAACCCTTGGGTGTATTTGATCTGGAGTTTTATTTACCTTATCCATTTATTTTTCCTGGTATTCTCTATAACTAACCCATTTAGGTATGGGTTTGTTTGTTCTGGTTCGTTTCAATGTATTTTCCATTGGTTCCTCTCTGGTGTACACTCTAGAAAAGTACTGGTTTGGCTCTCTCTCTCTTTCTCTCATTAAGACTAGCTAACATTTAAATTCTGCTTATTAACCTTCTGTGGTTTCTTCAGAGGTTTTCTCCAGTTCCTGATACTAGGGAATGGAATAGGCCGGGAATTGCTTTTATTCCTCTAAGGTTTTTAAATTGTATCCTTTGCCGGCAGTTAGTTTTCAGTTTTGAGGAAAGATTCCCCAAGTTAATGGGGCTATCTCTACTCTTGCTTAACATACTACTATTCCTATAGCAAATAGTATTTATTTTTTTCCTTCAGATGGGAAACTTGTATCTTATTTAAGGAAAATTATTTATTTTCAGGTACTTTCTTTTTAGACCTGTAATTTATTTGGCTGATGTTGCAACTGCTTCAACTTTCTGGTTGGATACTTTAGTGCAACAAGTATCGGATTATGATTTGTTTAGCATTGTTAAGTTGATCAACATGCTAATAATTTCATTTGTGTCGTCATTTTTTTGATATTTTCGCAAATGAGGTTTAATCTATGTCTTTAGCTATTTTAGCTAGAAGAACTTTGTGACTTCAATCTTGGAATGCTAATTTGATTTCTAAATTCCATATTTCTTTTTTTCCAAGATAATCAATTATTTGGTTCACAATTGGATTCAATTCTTCTACTGTTACTCTGGGCTTCAAGATTGAGCTCTAAGACTAAATCTTAAGCTTATATTAGTTTTTGTTCTTACTAAGGAACGGAATCCTATTTCTTCCCCAAGTAACATGTTTATAATTGGAAGTTTTCTTCATTCAATTTAAGCCATTTAAAATATCAAAGTCAGCTCCCCAAATTTGCTTGTAGGTGCGATTCTTATTCCAGCTTACCTGGTAAGGGGCAGGTTAAGACTTTTTAAATATTGTTTGGTTCAATTTGCTCCAAACTTCTTAGATTTTGGTACAGAATAGGATTCAGAGTAAAACCGCCTGTGAGAAGTCTTTTTTTTTTTTCTTTCTAACATATTCCAGCTATTCCAGTAAGGCTCACATTTTCCTGAAGTGTGTTTCATACCTGTATGTATTGGGTACTTGTGAAGCGCGGCTGGTCACCCGTTGGGCCTCAAGGCGCTGCTCAGACCTGGAGTTTTCTGGGGTATTTATACCAGTTCCATTTTAGGAACAGGGTTTGGGGGTTTTATTCAAAACTATTCATTGTCCCAAAGATAGAAAATCTTTTTGAATTGTCAATAGTGTACCATCTTTTAGAATGGTGTTTATATGGTCTATTCTGCCTTTTGGTCAGTGAGGGCATTATTTGCTTTCAATAGATACAATAGATGCATATCTTCATTTTCTGTTTTCATTCAGATTATTTTCATTTTCTGAGATTCTCTTTTTTTGACAAGCATTACCAATTTGTTGCTTTTCTTTCTGGTCTAGCGACAGCTCTAAGAATCTTTTCAAGGTTCTCAGTGTTTCCTTATTTGGACGGTCTCGTGGTACTGGCTCAGTCTTTTCGTTCTGCGGAATCTCATACTATTCAACTTTTGTTGTTTCTTCAAGACATGGTTAGAGGATCTTTTTATCAAAAGCTCTTTGATTCGTCAGACAAGGGTCACCTTTTTTTAGGTTTCCAGATAGATTGTGTCAATGTCTTTGTCTCTAGCAGACAAGTGACAATTTTATTGGGTTCCGTTTGTCGGAACCTTCAGTCTCTATTATTTCCTTCAGTTGCTATATGCATGGAAGTTTTAGGTGTCATGGCTGCAGCATTGGATTCGATTCCCTTTGCTCATTTTCATAGGAAACCTTTCCAGTTTTTTATGCTGAATTAATGGTGCAGGGATTCTAGGATATCACTTTTTATATCTTTGAATCCCAATGTTCAACAATCTTTGACTTGGTGGTTAGATCACCATCATATAGTTCTACGGGTCTCTTCGGTTCATTCAATCTGGACCATGATCACTACAGACGCGAGTCTTTTAAGGTTGGGAGGCTGTCTGGGGATCTCTGTCAGCACAAGGGGTTTGGAAATCTCAGGAGGGAGATTACCATTCGATATTTTGGAACTCCGTGCATTTCTCAAGAGTTCTTCAGTTTTGGCTTCTTTTTGAAGAAAGAGGCGTTTATTGTTTTTCAGACAGACAATGTCACAACTGTGGCGTATGTCAATCATCAGGGTGGGACTCTCAGACCTTAGGCTGTGAAAGAATTATCTCGGATACTTGCTTGGGCTAAATCCAGCTCTTGTCTAATTTCTGCGGTCCATTTCCCAGGTATAGACAATTGGGAAGCAGATTATCTCTTTTTATCAAGCTTTACATCGGGAGAATGGTCTCTTTACCCAGATGTGTTTTTTTCAAATTGTTCAGATGTGAGGGCTTCCAGAAATAGATCTGATGGCATCTCATTAAACAAGGAACTTCCCAGGGGCCTATTCAGGTCCAGGGATCCTCAGGCGGAAGCAGTGTATGCATTGACACTTCCATGGAGTTTTCAATCTGCCTATTTTTTTTCGCCTCTGGTTCTTCTTTTTGAAGTGATTTCAAAATCATCAGGGAGCAATCTTTTGTGTTGCTGGTGGCCCAGCATGGCCGCACAGGTTTTGGTATATGGTTCTTGTTCGGATGTCCAGTTGCCAATCTTGGTCACTTCCATTAAGGCCAGACCTTATATTTTAACATTCGTTTTTTCCATCAGGAACTAAAAATAATTAATTTGATGGTATGGAAATTTAACGCTTAGTACTTAGTCATAGAAGTTGCTCTGACTCAGTGATTAATACTATGTTGCAGGCTCGTAAATCTGTGTCTAGTAAGATTTATTATCGAGTTTGGAAGATTTACATCTCATGATGCTCTTCTCATAAATTCTCTTGGCATTCTTTTAGAATTCCTAGGATTTTATAGTTTCTTCAGGATGGTTTGGATAAGGGTTTTTGTCTGCAAGTTCTTTGAAAGGACAAATCTCTGCTTTTTCTGTGCTGTTTTTACAGAAAAATTTGCTAATCTTTCTGTTATTCATTGTTTTGTTCAGGCTTTGGTTTGTATCAAGTCTGTCATTAAGCCAATTTCTCCTCCTTGGAGTTTAATTTGGTTCTAAGGGCTTTACAGGCTCTTCCGTTTGAGCATATGCTTTCTTTGGACATTAAAATTACTTTCATGGAAAGTATTGTTCCTTTTAGACATCTCTTCAGCTAGAACAGTTTTTGAATTATCTGCTTTCTTGTGAGTCTCCTTTTTCTGATATTTCATCAGGATAAGGTGGTTTTGCTGTCTTCATTTCGATTTTTACCTAAGTTGTGAATTCTAACAACATTAGTAGAGGAATTATTGTCCCTTTCTTGTGTCCTAATCCTAAGAATTCTTTGGAAAGATTCTTACATAATTTGGATGTGGTAAGAGTTTTGTAATATGTTGAAGCTACTCAGATTTCAGAAAGACTATTAGTTATTTTTCTGGTTTTAGGAAAGGTCATAAGGCTTCTGCCATTTCTTTGGCATCTTGTTTAAAGCTTTTGATTCATCATGCTTATTTGGTGTCGGGTTAATCCCCGCCTCAGAGGATTAAGGCTCATTCTACTAGGTCAGTTTCTACTTCCTGGGCTTTTAAGAATGAAGCTTCTGTTGATCAGATTTGCAAAGCAACGACTTGGTCTTCTTTGCATACTTTTACTAAATTCTACCATTTTGGCGTTTTCTCTTCAGAAGCAGTTTTTGGTAGAATGGTACTTTAGGGAGCTGTTTCAGTTTGATTTTCTGCTTATAATTTCAGTTTTTTCATTATAAAAATTGAAACCTTTGATTTAGGTTGTGGATTATTTTTTCAGCGGAATTGGCTGTCTTTATTTTATCGTCACTAGCTCATGGACTCTTGCTAATTACATGAAAGAAAACATAATTTATGTAAGAACTTAGGATAAATTAATTTCTTTCATATTAGCATGAGTCCATGAGGCCCACCCTTTTTGTGGTGGTTATGATTTTTTTGTATAAAGCACAATTATTCCAATGTCCTTCTTTTTGATGCTTTCGCTCCTTTCTTATCACCCCACTTCTTGGCTAGTTCGTTAAACTGAATTGTGGGTGTGGTGAGGGGTGTATTTATAGGCATTTTGAGTTTGGGAAACTTTGCCCTACTGGGTAGGATGTGATATCCCATATGTCACTAGCTCATGGACTCTATGCCAATATGAAAGAAATGCATTTTTCAGGATAAGTTATTACATAAATTGTTTCTTTCATGTAAATGGCAAGAGTCCATGAGCTTGTGACGTATGGGATATACATTCCTACCAGGAGGGGGCAAAGTTTCCCAATCCTCAAAATGCATATAAGTACACCTCCCACCACACTCACACTTAGTTTAAAGCCTTTGATTCACAAGGCTTACTTGGTGGCGGGCAGTCTCCGCCTCTGAGAATTGTGGCTTATTTACTCGATCAGTTGCCATTCTTTTTTTAAGAATGAAGCTTTAGTTGATCAGATTGGCAAAGCAGCAACTTGGTCTTCTTTGCATAGATTTACTAAGTTTATCATTTCAATGTATTTTCTTCTTCTAAAGCAGTCTTTGGTAGCGGAAGTTTCTTCAGGCAGCTGTCTCAGTTTGATTCTTCTGTTTTTAAGAGAGACTTTGGGTATTGAGGAATCTAGTCCTCTTAATACAAGAATAGCACATTTTTAATTCTTTTTTTAAAACTTCTGAGGTTACTCCTGAAGTTTTTCCAATTCCAGATGCTATCTCTAATATGATTACTAAGGAATGGTCTAAGCCTGGTACTTCTTTTAATCTTTTCTTCTAGGTTTATAAAAAATTGTATCCTTTACCTGTGTCTAATCTTAGAGCTTTGGGAGAAAGTCCTAAAGTTGATGGTGCTATTTTACTCTTGCAAGCGTACTACTATTTTATGGAAGATAGTACTTCTTTTAAAGATCCCTTAGATAAGAATATTGAATCTTATCTTAGGAAGGCATGTTTTTTACATACTGGCTATATTCTTAGACCTGCTATTTCTATAGCTGATTTTGCTGCTGCTTCAACTTTTTGGTTGGACAGACTTATGCAGAGCTGCTATTGGATCTTGATTTGTCTAACATTGTTGTTTTACTTCAACTGCTAATCATTTAATTTGTGATGCTTTATTTGATATTAAGATTGATATTAAATCTATGTCTTTAGCTATTCTATCTAGAAGAGCTTTATGGCTTAAATCATGGAATGCAGATATCTGGTGTCTAAATCTAGATTACTATCATCTTTTCAAGGTAGTTTATTTGGTTCTCAATTGGATTCGATTATCTCCATTATCACTGAGGGTAATGGAGTTTTTCTGCCCCAAGATAAGAAATCTAAGGGTAATTAAAGCTCCCAATAGTTTTTGTTCCTTTCGTCAGACTAAAGAACAGAAAACCACTCCTTCCCCTAAGGTTCCAATTGGAGACCTTCCACGTAATTAGAATAAATCCAAGCCTTATAAGAAACCAAATACATAAGGACTGCAAGAAGGTGCAGCGATTTAAAAACCGCAAGAGTATGCAATTTAAAAAAAAAAATATTCCTCTGTTCGTCATGAAAACAGAGGCGAATAGGGAGGATGAGTCAATGACACATCCCCCATGTTTTCCTGGACAGTCACTCAGCTAAATGACTAACACATGAAGCAGTGTGCATTGTACTACCTTTACTACACTTGGAAACACAAATCTGCTGCTGGACAGTCAGTACTTTTCAGATTTATTCGTGCACTCAATTTCATGTTACTCATACCACAGTTCGACTGACTGCCAAGAAAACATGGACCATGTGGTAAGAACTGGCCAGCTAATTTTATTTCAATTAGCTTTGTATGTGTTGAGTTCACTTGTTTTTATTATGTACTCTAACTATAACTGTTCTTAGTGTTCTGTTATGTACTACAGAATAGCTGTGTGATGTAATATGAACAGGCTGCAGGATGTCAGGATTGACCTTGTCCATGCCAACAATCCCTCATGTTTGTCCTGGACAAAAAAAAAAGTAAAATAGCTCATCTAGCTCAAATGTATTAAACTGAATAACAAATGCAACAGTGTGTGCATTGTAACTACCTTTACAGTACTTATACACAACTCATGCTGCTCGTATAGTCAGCACATTTCAGGTTTCTCCATGCTTACACTGCTTCATATGTTAATCTTACCACAGCTAGACTGACTGCCCAAGATAAATATGACAATGTTGTGTCTGAAGACCTAAGAACCTGGCTAGTGTCTACTATGTAACCACAGCACAGGCAGCTATTTTTATTTCAAATATTTTGTGGTTTGTATATTGGACATTGAGTAAATATGTACATTAAGATTCTGTAGTGTTAAATATTTCTTTATTGAAAAATTAAGGTGTTAGTCATTTATAAGAAAATTCATATCGCACAGCCCTAATATGTTTGTGTGTTTAAGTATGTGTTCATATTTTTTATTTTATTTTTTTAGATGGTAGAATGTTGCTTTTGAATCTGTCTTACTTTTGAAAATCCTAATTTTTTTTTTTTTTTATATCTAGGTCTGCAACATCCCTGTGAAGATAATGCCAGTGCTGTAGGGTTTTGTGGGGAAATGTGGGGAATGGCTGTGTAAGACCTGTATTGAAGCACATCAACGTGTTAAAATTCACAAAAGGACCATAATATTACCAAAAAGGAAGATATATCAGTGTAAGTTTCATACATTGTGAGCTGATGTGCTATTTTACCTTTTTTTTTTTTCCCCCATCAGAATTATTTAAAAAGATACTTAAGTAGAATTGTTTTAAAATGGTTCCAAAATGTTTTTAAACTTTTTTTGGAAAAACCACTTTTCGTTCTCTTTCAGTACCACAACGTCTGTATTTTTAATCCCCCCCAAAAAAACACAATATTTATGCTAACCTGCTAATAATTAATTTGTTTTATGGTGGTGAGAGTCCACGTCCCATTATTCTGGGAATTGTTTTTCCAAAACTCTGAGAGCTCTTTTAAAACCCCCCCCCACCCCCCCCCTCCCACCTCACAGCTACCTCAATCTAACGTACTAGCTAAGCAAAATGAGGTAAGGAAAAGAAATGAGCAAAAAATTAAAAGGCACAGGAAAATGTGTGTAAGAACAAACCAACACCAAACATAGGATGGGGTATTGTGGACTCTCACCACCATGATTAATCACACAGGTAAGCATATATTGTTGTATTCCATGAGTAATGAGATGCAAAGGGTGGGAATTAAGAACCCTTTCTCCTGTTAAGTGTAGTCAGTCCACGGGTCAATCCATTACTTATGGAATATTTCTCTTCCTAACAGGAAACTGCAAGAGAATTACCCAGCAGAGCTTGCTATATAGCTCCTCCCCTCACCTATCATACTCAGTCATTCCTTGCAGGCCTAACTAAAAAGGAAGCTGTGAGAGATCTGTGGTGTTTTTTAACTTAGTTTATTTCTACAATCAAAAGTTTGTTGTTTTTAAATGGCATCCGGAGTGTGCTGTTTATTCTCAGTGCCGCATTAGAAGAAGAATCTGCCTGGGTTTCTTTCTATGTCTTAGCAGACGTACACTAAGATCCACTGGCTGGTTTCTCATCTGAGGAGTGAGGTAACTTCAGAGAAGGGGAAATAGCATGCAGGGCTCCCCTGCAACAAAAGAGGTATGCGCAGTAATTTATTTTCTGAGGAATGGAATTGACCTGAGAAAATACTGCTGATACCATTGTAAAGTAAGTTTCAGCCATTAAATGCAGTGATAGCGACTGGTATTAGGCTGATGTGTGTGGTGTGTGTACACTGAATGTATTTTCTAAGGAATGGAATTGACTCTGAAAATACTGTAAATACTGAAATAATGTATGAGCCCTTAACTGCAGTAAAAGCGGACTGGTAGCAGGCTTCTAAATAATAATACATCACTTTTAAATGTATGTTTTAAAACGTTTACTGGCATAGTTAATCGTTTTTTTGTGAGGTACTATGGTGATAAAACTTATTGGGGCATGATTTTTACCACATGGCCATTTTTGTTTTCTGCATAGAAAGAGTTTCTGAGCTTCCCCACTGTTGTAATATGAGTGGGAGGGGCCTATTTTAGCGCTTTTTTTACACAGTAAAAATTCAGTCACAATCTGTCTACTTCATCCTCATGATCCAGATCGTCTCTAGAGAGCTCAGGGGTCTTCAAAATCCATTTTGAGGGAGGTAATCAGTCACAGTAGTCCTGTGACAGTGTATTTGACTGTGAGAAAAAAGTTAATTATATAATTGTTATCCGTTTTTGGGTACTAAGGGTTTAATCATCCATTTGCTGGTGGGTGCAATCCCTTTGCTAACTTAATACATTTACTGTGAAAATTTGGTTGCTATAAACTATTTTTGATCATTGTTATTTCAACTGTGTTAGTTTTTCTGTGCTTCTTAAAGGCACAGTAACGTTTTTTATATTGCTTGTAAATTAATTTTGAAAAGTATTTCCAAGTTGCTAGTCGACATTGCTAGTTTTTTTTAAACATGTCTGACTCAGATGAATCTCTTTGTTCACTATGTTTAAAGGGCCAATGTGGAGCCCAATAGAAATTTGTGCACTCAATGTATAGATGTCACTTTAAATAAAAGTCAAACTTTATATGTTAAGAAATTATCACCAGACAACCGAGGGGGAAGTTATGCCGACTAACTCTCCTCACGTGTCAGTACCTTCGCCTCCCGCTCCAGGAGGTGCGTGATATTGTGGCGCCAAGTACATCAGGGCGGCCCATACAAATCACTTTGCAAGACATGGCTACTGTTATGACAGAAGTACTGTCTAAATTGCCAGAATTAAGAGGTAAGCGCGATCACTCTGGAGTTAGAAACAGAGCGTGCTGATAATGGTAGAGCCATGTCTGATACTGCGTCACAATTTGCAGAACATGAGGACGGAGAGCTTCATTCTGTGGGTGACGGGTCTGATCCGGGGTAAACTGGATTCAGAGATTTCAAATTTTAAATTTAAGCTTGAGAACCTCCGCGTATTGCTAGGGGAGGTATTAGCGGCTCTGAATGATTGTAACACGGTTGCAATTCCAGAGAAAGTATGTAGGCTGGATAAATATTTTGCGGTACCGGTGTGTACTGACGTTTTTCCTATACCTAAAAGGACTTACAGAAATTGTTAACAAGGAGTGGGATAGACCCGGTGTGCCCTTTTCACCACCTCCTATATTTAGAAAAATGTTTCCAATAGACGCCACCACTCGGGACTTATGGCAGAACGGTCCCTAAGGTGGAGGGACCAGTTTCTACTTTAGGCTAAGCGAACCACTATCCCGGTGGAGGATAGCTGTGCTTTTTTCAGATCCAATGGATAAAAAGTTAGAGGGTTACCTTAAGAAAATGTTTGTTCAACAAGGTTTTATATTACAACCCCTTGCATGCATTGCGCCTGTTACTGCCTGCGGCAGGCATTCTGGTTTGAGTCTCTGGAAGAGACCATTCGCACAGCTCCATTGGATGAAATTATGAACAAGCTTAAAACCCTTAAGCTAGCTAACTCATTTGTTTCTGATGCCGTCGTACACTTAACCAAACTTACGGCTAAGAACTCCGGATTCGCCATTCAAGCGCGCAGAGCGCTGTGGCTTAAATCCTGGTCAGCTGACGTGACTTCTAAATCCAAATTGCTTAATATTCCTTTCAAAGGGCAGACCTATTCGGGCCCGGCTTGAAGAAATTATTGCTGACATTACGGGAGGTAAGGGCCATGCTCTACCTCAGGACAGGGCCAAATCAAAGGCCAAACAGTCTAATTTTTGTGCCTTTCGTAACTTCAAGGCAGGAGCAGCATCAACTTCCTCCGCTCCAAAACAGGAAGGAGCTGTTGCTCGTTACAGGGCAGGGCTGGAAAGTTAACCAGTCCCGGAACAGGGGCAAGCAGGCCAAGAAACCTGCTGCTGCCCCCAAGACAGCATGAAGAGAGGGCCACCTATCCGGAAACGGATCTAGTGGGGGGCAGACTTTCTCTCTTCGCCCAGGCTTGGGCAAGAGATGTCAGGATCCCTGGGCGTTGGAGATCATATCTCAGGGATATCTCCTGGACTTCAAAACTTCTCCTCCACGGGGGAGATTTCATCTTTCAAGGTTATCAGCAAACCAAACAAAGAAAGAGGCGTTTCTACGCTGTGTACAAGACCTCTTACTAATGGGGGTAATCCACCCAGTTCCGCGGACGGAACACGGGCAGGGATTCTATTCAAATCTATTTGTGGTTCCCAAAAAAGAGGGAACCATCAGACCAATCTTGGACTTAAAAATCCTAAACAAATTTCTAAGAGTTCCATCATTCAAAATGGAAACTATTCGAACCATCCTTCCCATGATCCAAGAGGTTCAGTACATGACCACGGTGGACTTAAAGGATGCCTACCTTCACATACCGATTCACAAGGACCATTACCGGTATCTGAGATTTGCCTTCCTAGACAGGCATTACCAGTTTGTAGCTCTTCCCTTCGGATTAGCTACGGCCCCAAGAATCTTTACAAAAATTCTAGGATCACTTCTGGCGGTACTAAGACCGCGAGGCATAGCGGTGACTCAGTACCTAGACGACATTCTGATACAAGCGTCAAGTTTTCAAACTGCCAAGTCTCATACAGAGATAGTTCTGGCATTTCTGAGGTCGCATGGGTGGAAGGTGAATGTGGAAAAGAGTTCTCTATTACCACTTACAAGAGTTCCCTTTCTAGGGACTCTTATAGATTCTGTAGAGATGAAAATTTACCTGACAGAGGCCAGGTTATTAAAACTTCAAAATGCTTGCTGTGTCCTTCACTCCATTCCACACCCGTCAGTAGCTCAGTGCATGGAAGTAATCGGCTTAATGGTAGCGGCAATGGACATAGTACAATTTGCGCGCCTGCATCTCAGACCGCTGCAATTGTGCATGCTAAGTCAGTGGAACGGGGATTACTCAGATTTGTCCCCCCCTACTAAATCTGGATCAAAAGACCAGAGATTCTCTTCTATGGTGGCTCTCTCGGCCACATCTGTCCAAGGGGATGACCTTTCGCAGGCCAGATTGGACGATTGTAACAACAGACGCCAGCCTTCTAGGCTGGGGAGCAGTCTGGAATTCCCTGAAAGCTCAGGGATTATGGACTCAGGAGGAGAAACTCCTCCCAATAAATATTCTGGAGTTAAGAGCAATATTCAATGCTCTTCTAGCTTGGCCTCAGTTAGCAACTCTGAGGTTCATCAGATTTCAGTCAGACAACATCACGACTGTGGCTTACATCAACCATCAAGGGGGAACCAGAAGTTCCCTAGCGATGTTGGAAGTCTCAAAGATAATTCGCTGGGCAGAGTCTCACTCTTGCCACCTGTCAGCGATCTACATCCCAGGCGTGGAGAACTGGGAGGCGGATTTTCTAAGTCGCCAGACTTTTCATCCGGGAGAGTGGGAGCTCCATCCGGAGGTCTTTGCTCAACTGATTCGTCGTTGGGGGCAAACCAGATCTGGATCTCATGGCGTCTCGTCAGAACGCCAAGCTTCCTTGTTACGGGTCCAGGGACCCGGGAGCGGTGCTGATAGATGCTCTGACAGCCCCTTGGGTCTTCAACATGGCTTATGTGTTTCCACCATTCCCAATGCTTCCTCGTTTGATTGCCAAGATTAAACAGGAGAGAGCTTCGGTGATTCTGATAGCGCCTGCGTGGCCATGCAGGACCTGGTATGCAGACCTAGTGGACATGTCGTCCTGTCCACCGTGGTCTCTGCCTCTGAGACAGGACCTTCTAATTCAGGGTCCTTTCAAACATCCAAATCTAATTTCTCTGAGGCTGACTGCATGGAGATTGAACGCTTGATTCTATCAAAGCGTGGTTTCTCGGAGTCGGTTATTGATACCTTAATACAGGCTAGGAAGCCTGTTACCAGAAAAATTTACCATAAAATATGGCGTAAATATTTACGTTGGTGCAAATCCAAGAGTTACTCATGGAGTAAGGTTAGGATTCCTAGGATATTGTCCTTTCTACAAGAGGGTTTAGAAAAGGGCTTATCTACTAGTTCGTTAAAGGGACAGATTTCTGCTCTGTCTATTCTTCTACACAAACGTCTGGCTGAAGTTCCAGACGTTCAGGCTTTCTGTCAGGCTTTAACTAGGATTTAGCCTGTGTTTAAGTCTGTTGCTCCGCCGTGGAGCTTAAACTTAGTTCTTAATGTTCTTCAAGGCGTTCCATTTGAACCCCTTCATTCCATTGATATCAAGTTGTTATCTTGGAAAGTTCTGTTTTTGATGGCTATTTCCTCGGCTCGAAGAGTCTCTGAGTTATCTGCCTTACATTGTGATTCTCCTTATCTGATTTTTCATTCAGACAAGGTAGTCCTGCGTACTAAACCTGGGTTCTTACCTAAGGTAGTTACTAACAGGAATATCAATCAAGAGATTGTTGTTCCATCTCTGTGTCCTAACCCTTCTTCAAAGAAGGAACGACTTTTGCATAATCTGGACGTAGCCCGTGCCCTGAAATTCTATTTGCAGGCAACTAAGGATTTTCGTCAAACTTCTTCCCTGTTTGTCGTTTACTCTGGACAGAGGAGAGGTCAAAAGGCTTCGGCTACCTCTCTCTCTTTTTGGCTTCGTAGCATAATACGCTTAGCCTATGAGACTGCTGGACAGCAGCCTCCTGAAAGGATTTACAGCTCATTCTACTAGAGCTGTGGCTTCCACCTGGGCCTTTAAAAATGAGGCTTCTGTTGAACAGATTTGCAAGGCTGCGACTTGGTCTTCGCTTCACACTTTTTCAAAATTTTACAAATTTGACACTTTTGCTTCGTCGGAGGCTATTTTTGGGAGAAAGGTACTTCAGGCAGTGGTTCCTTCTGTTTAATGTTCCTGCCTTGTCCCTCCCTTCATCCGTGTACTTTAGCTTTGGTATTGGTATTCCATAAGTAATGGATGACCCGTGGACTGACTACACTTAACAGGAGAAAACATAATTTATGCTTACCTGATAAATTCCTTTCTCCTGTAGTGTAGTCAGTCCACGGCCCGCCCTGTTTTTATGGCAGGTCTAAATTTTAATTAAACTCCAGTCACCACTGTACCCTATGGTTCCTCCTTTCTCGTCTGCTTTGGTCGAATGACTGAGTATGATAGGTGAGGGGAGGAGCTATATAGCAAGCTCTGCTGGGTAATTCTCTTGCAGTTTCCTGTTAGGAAGAGAAATATTCCATAAGTAATGGATGACCCGTGGACTGACTACACTACAGGAGAAAGGAATTTATCAGGTAAGCATAAATTATGTTTTTTTTTTTCACTGAAAAAACTAAATCCACCATCCCACAAGAACCCCAAAGCACAATGTTTTAATGCACTTAAAATTGAAACAGGCAAAAATAAATCAACCTGAGACAAATGCCTGAAGGACTTTCATACCAAAGACTGGCTCAGAAGAAACAAAAAACATCAAAATGGTAGAATTTAGTAAAAGTATGCAAAGACCAAGTAACTCCCTTGCAAATTTGATCAACGGAAGTCTCATTCTTGAAAACCCAAGAAGTGGCAACTGATTCTTGTAGAATGAGAAGTAATCTGTTTCATTGGAGGCTGACCTGCCACCAAGTAAGCCTTCTGCATCAAAGGTTTCAACCAAGAGGCCAAATAAACAGCAGAAACTGTCCTTTCCTAGAACCAGTTATACTTCAGTTTTTTTTATCATCATCCAAATTTATGCAAAGATCTCTCTTAAGCATTCTTGTTATTAGGGACACAAAGAACGGACAACAATTTCCTGACAGATATATAACTTTAGGCAAGAAATCAAATATAGTACTTATATAGTAAATATAGTAAGATAAGGAGGGTCACAAGAAAGCAGAAAATTCAGAAATTCTTCTAGCAGAAAATATAGTCAAAAGAAACAAAATCTTCCAAGAAAGAAGCTTAATATCCACTGCATAGGCTCAAAAGGAGTGCCTACAAAATCTTTAACAAGTTAAGACTCCAAGGAGGAAAAATTTGCTTGATCACAGGCTTAATTCGTGCTAAAGCTTGAACAAAACAATGAATGTCAGGAAGATTAGCAATCTTCCTATGAAACAAAGCTGAAAGAGCAGACATCTGCCAAAGTTATCCAAACCATCCTGTAAGAACTGGAAAATGCTAGGAATTTTATAAGAATGCTAGGAAAAGCTATGATTGATGCACAGAGTTTCCTAGTCATAGGATTACAAGCCTGGATTAAAGATATCCAAAAGAAAATGTTGCACACTCAGATGTGGAACTGAAAAAACCTTTATTAGGTGTACAGCAACGTTTCAAGGCACTTGCCCCTTTGTCAAGCTAAAACCATAATGCACATACAGACAATATATAGCAGTACTAATAAAACAAGGACAAATGGGAACACACATGATGGGTGGGGTTATAAACAATCTCACATGAGGAATTTCAGCAACATATTAGCCCTATATTGCTTTTTTTAATGTGTCCGAGGGCCAAGATTAAAAACAATATGAAAGGAAGCAAGAATTTACACAACCACATAATACATATCAACACCCTTGTGTAAGAATGTAGTCAAACTTGGGACTTTATATAATAACTGTGCCAGAATAAATAGTGAATTCACAGAATTTGAATTAAGGTCAAATTCACTATTCATGCCTTTGGGGTATAGTGTGTCTAATTTCCATATCCATTTGGCCTCTTTGTAAAGAAGATCTCTCTCACCCCCCCTCTAGGCTTTCTCTTAATTTGTCCTAACACCATAAAGCGTAATTGTTTGACCTGGTGACCCATTTGTTAGAAGTGAGACGATGCTGGGAGATCTTTAGTCCCTCTATTTCTAATGTTTGATTTATGTTGGCCAATACGATCCCTTATTCTTTGGGTGGTCTCTCCTATGTATAAAAGCCCACATGGGCATTTAAGGGCATACACAACATAAGATGAATTACAGGTATAGTAACCAGGTATTTTAAATTTACAGCCTGAGTAAGGATGGCAAATCTCTCCACCCTTAATGACACTGTTACAGTGGGAACACCCGAGGCAGGGGAAGGTACCATTTTTGGGTTTACCAAAAAATGGAAATACTTTGGTGTCTGAGTTAACGACTGCTTTGGTTATCCTTCTGTATACGGTACGCTGTGCTAGGTATTTGACAAAACTCTTTAATGTCAGGGCAAGAATCTCTTAGGATATGCCAATTATGCTTAAGTATACCTTGTACCTTATTGCTGAGAGTATTGTATGTGCTAACAAAAGTGAGTCTGTCATTTTGTGGTCTATGATGTTTATTATGAAAATTTGATCTTGCATGTACCAACTCTGTATTGGGATAACCCTGTTTTTCAAATTTGTACTGGGTTTCATATAATCTACATTCTTTTTTAATAGGATCCGATACGATCCTATCAACCCGTAGAAATTGGGATTTGGGCACAGATTTAAATATAGCTGGTGGATGAAAGCTATTCCTAGGTAGTAATGTATTTCTATCAGTTTTCTTAAAAAAATAAGTCGGTTTTTTTAAACTACCATTTTCTTTATACACCCAGGTATCTAAGAATTCAATTTGTATGTTGTCTTGTTTAGATGTAAATTGTATGAATGGCACTGATCTTTCAATATCATTTCTCAGTTGTGTAAGACATTCAATGGGCCCCTGCCAAATAATAAACAAATTGTCTATATACCTATACCAAGCTAAACAATGCTGTTTAAATAAGGGGTGATTGTAAATCACAGTTTCTTCAATATGATCCATTACCATACATACCATCCTATATCATCCTTAATATATCAAGGCAACTATATCTGTTAGCCATTCTCATATAGGGATTAGAATAAGTAAATTGGATAGTAATGGATATGTATACTATTTCACGATATTCATATTATTATGTATCAGAACATTGTTATTCCCCTTCGCTTTACAATATACATATGTAGTCCTTTACTCTGGTTGTTCTGATTTTGTTGACTGTTCAGACAATGTGTGCTTAATTAGTTTAATCAAGGCATTGACCAATGGTACACACAAAATGGGCGTTGAAATTTTAACCGATTGTAAACCATTCAGGTTGTTTTATACTGAAGTGTGTGTTAGCACATTAGGCTATGACTATGGCTATGTAAGCCGAAACGCGTAAGCCATCCTGTGCTACGCCAGTGTGCTTGTGTGTAAACCTTACTCTTTTTTGCAGTACTCCATGGACTGTATTTTAATGGATTACAAATAGACAAAGTTTTACTTTTACTCTTAGTCTGGCGAAACACTTTTTTATGAATATCCATTACCATACAGGCATAGGATGGGGCCACATTGGACCCCACCGCTGTGCCTGTTTTTTGCATATAAACCATTTCATCAAAGTTTTGAGTCAAAATAGCCTCCAATAGATCCATCATAAATCCTGTTTGTGATTTACTGTATTTGTCACATGTCAAGTGTATTCGTAACACAGTCAATATCCACCGTGTGTGGAATGACAGTATATAAACTGAAAACAAAACCTGGATTAAAGTTTCAATCACAGAATCTAAGAAACCTCTATACTTCAGAACTAACAGTTCAATCTTCGTGCCATCAAGCTTAGAGATTTGAGAATCTGGATGGAAAAACGGACCTTGAGACAGAAATTATGGTTGAAGAGGACAACTAGACATCTGAACCAGATCTGCATAGCCAAGCTGGAGCTATCGGGATTGCTGACTATTTCTCTAGCCTTATCTTGAAAGAAGTACCAGAGGAGGAAACTGACAAACAAGCTGAAATGGCCAATAAGCTACTAGAGCATCACAAGCTCCGCTTTTGGGTCCCTCGACCTTGCAAAGTACCTGGGAGTTTGTTGTTCAAGCAAAAAGCCATCAGATCTATCTTTAGGAGACCCCAAAGATCCACAATCTGATTGAACACATCCTGATGAAGAGACCATTCCCCTGGATGCAGAGACCAATGACTTAAAAAATCTGCTTCCCAGTTGTTTAATCCTGGAATATGAAATGACTAGACAGGAATTGACTTCTGCTCATGAAAACATTTGAGGCACTTAACTAATGGCTAGGAAACTGGGGGTTCCCCTTTGATTATTGATATAAGCCACTGCTGTGACATTGTCAGATTAAAAGCGGAGATGAGACTCCCTTTTCAACAAAGGCCAAGTCTGAAGAGCCCTGAAAATAGCACAGAGCTCTAGAACATTTATTTGCAACCTCGCCTCCCGAGGAGTCTAAACCCCTTGTGCTCTCAGACCCCCAAACAGCACCCCAACCTGAAAGATTTGCATCTGTAGTAATCACAGTACAGGTAGGGCAAGCAAAAGAAACCCCCTGAATAATGAACTGATGATCTAGCCACCAAGTCAGAGAGAGACTTGTACTGTGGTCCAGAAAAATATTTTGAGGTAGCAGAGTATGATCCCTTTTACCACTGATTAAGCATACAAAGCTAAAGAGGTCTCCTATGAAATTGAGCAAATGGAATTGCATCTGAAGTTGCAGTCATGAGACCCAGTACTTCCATACAAAGATTAACAGAAGGAAAGAGAGACTGAAGGTTTAGACAGGCTTACACAAATTTTAGCCGCCATTGATCTGCTAGAGAGACTCTTGGAGACTGAATTTACTTGAAACCCCAAAAAAGTAACCCTTGTCTGAGACACCAAAGAACTGATCTTCCAACCATGCTATTAAAAAAACAACAGTCTGTTGGTGTTAGATTCTGCTAGAACCAAGATATCGTCCAGGTAAGGAAATACTGCAATAACTTGAGATCTGATCAGACTATAGGGCACCCAGAACCTTTGAAAATTCTTGCAGCTGTAGCCAGACCAAATAGTAGATCAACAAACTGAAAATGCTTGTCCAGAAAAACAAACGTAATGTTCCCTATGAATTTGATCTGTGAGATCTCCTTGAGCTCAGCTGGAACTGGCGGCATTCGGTATCACCATAGGAGTGTATCAACGGTAACCTTATTAGCGGTCAGCAGACAGGTGTTCAAAACACAGGAGCACGTAAGGTGAAATTAAAATCTTGGTTTATTGGAGATAAAAACAAACAGCAACGCGTTTCTCGGCCACAATGCCGTTTCATCAGGCTATATCATATCATACCATTACTCTCCTTAAATACCTTACATGCACCTGTCTAAGGGTGGTCTTACAGCTACTACCTGTCTTCCTCTCTAAATGTTAACTCTTACCTGTCTGACCAATTGCTCACTTAATAGTTTACCATATGCATCCAAAGCTTAGTAATGAAAATATTTTTCACATAAATACAAATTGAATATAATAAAAATACTAAATACTAAAATTAAAATTGCCAATACAATAGGTTATGCTATAAATAACTTGGACATTCTCTAAATAATTAACATGAATGCAGGCTGAATAATATACAGAAATTTTTGGGAAGGATAAACAATACAATTCGTTAATTCAATAGCTTAATATAGTGCTGTACATTCTCCACATTCGAATATAACTTTTGGCTTACACATTAAATCGGTGAGGATAACAAGCAACTCCCACATGGATACATATGTTAATAATGTGCACATAGACACAATGCTTTAAGGACTCTCTGACTAATCTCTGCAAATTACATTCATGCCAATGTGCACATCTGTACACATACACATGTGGAAGTGCCTGTCGGCCCTCACACATCAATTTATGCACAAATAAAAAAAAAAATTCACTTTAACTAATTGATAGTAAATGGATATGTAAATACATAGATAGTGTACAAATATAATCATCTGTATAATACCACTACTGTTCAGTGGGCCTAAAAAAAAATATATATTGCCGACGAAAAATGTAGAAATACACAATATTTTTATCTAGATCAACTACATGGATAAATTTGAAGTGTAAAATACTTGGAGTTCAAAGGGGTTTTGGCAATGGTGACCATAGGTGTAACTAGATAATGAATAGATTATGCTGGCTAGTCATATATAGAATAAGATGGACAAAACTAGATATATCTATAAATGTTGATTTGATGATATGACAACAATCCTATGATGTCTACCATGTGACCTATACTCCAACCTATATCATATGGAGGAGTCTAATTTCTCCGTGTGCATCCAAGTTTCCCAGGTAACCATAAGGGAGGAGACCCACTGGATACACGATTGGCCTTAAAACGCTGCCAAATCTATATTTAGATTTAAACCATTAGGGTGAAGGCTTTTCAATGCGTGTATCCAGTAGGTCTCCCTCTGTCTAAGTCTCACCAGTCTATTGTACAAATGTGATGTGGGAATATGTTAAATGGGACAAATGCTAAAACATCCAGTTCGACCATTGTGAAACACTGGCATGACAAACATGATAACAAAAGAAATTCACATTTTGATAGTAATTCCCATTATAGACAATATACTCCAAATAATTATTATAGGAGGAACGGAGACTATGATTCACCAGTCAACAGACAAACATACACAGATAGGGATTATAGAACTCCCGAGTATACTCATCAATATAGAGAACCTAACTTCAGGAGAGGTCACTATAACAATCATCAACATAATAGGAAGCCTGACTATGGTCAGGATTATCGCCATTATGGTGGTAGGCAGGCTTCCAACCAGGAAAGGTCATATAAACCTACTAATCATGGTAGAGATCGATTTACAGTTGTTGATGATCATGAACTTAGGCAGAGAACCTCCACTAATGGGAATAATGATGATAATCATCAGAACCAGGGGGCCAGTGCAAATCCTGATTTAAGACAACCTAATCCATCAAACCATTTTTTAGTGCAGGGCCAACGAATGCCAGCATGGAAACAGAAAAGTATATCCAGCTATCTGGAGCCTGTAGTCTCTAACAACCCCCCAAAAAGGCAAAAGGCCTCACGGCCAAGAGGACATAGAGGAAGGGGAACAGCCCTCAAAGAGGCAAAACTACAGACATTGAGAAAGGGTATACATAATCTATCGTCACATAAACTTAGTTACGATGAAGTAAGGATTCTAGGTAGAGGCCTGTCATTTAGCCCCACCAATGAACATAATATTTTTTCTTTATTTGTAGATTTAAATCGGTTTACGCAGAAGTTATGCTTGCAAAAATATTTTGCAGAGAAAAAACTTAAAAATGACAATAACATACCGATAATCACTGACTCTATGGATATAAGATGTAAAGAATCACCTCTTCCAGTATATGAGCCAGATACACTAATTGACCAACTATACGATGGTTATATAAGGACCAATTTTAAAAATAAATCAAACTTTACCCCCCAACTACAAAATAATGCACATATAGAAATATTCAGGCAATTGGTAAGTGAAGAAATGGAGAAAATCCCCAAAGGTAAGGCCAGTAATAAAGGCACGAATAGGCCTAAGTTTAATCTATATGCAAATGAGCGAAGAGCAATTGAAAGTTTGAAAAATGATAAATCGATAGTGCTGAGACAGGCGGATAAGGGGGGTGCCATAGTCCTGCAGAATCTAGAAGACCTTGAAGAAGATCATAAAATTCTTGATGATACTACATATAAAAAAATTGATTATGATCCCACAATTTAATATACAGCAATGTTAAAAGATATTGTTGAATATGCCTTCAAAGAGAATATGATATTAAAGAAAGAAAGAGATTATCTACTACCTAAAGAGCCAAATTTGGCCTTTTATTACCATTTACCAAAACTGCACAAAAATCTCACATGCCCTCTGGGAAGACCTATCATTGCAGGTATTGGTAGCCTCACCGATAATGTGTCTTCATATGTTGATTTTTTTTTCTCCAGAAACATGTTTTGGGCCTAGAATCATACATTCGGGATTCCAGTGATCTGATTAAAAAACTGGAAAAAATTACCATCACTCCAGATTTATTATGGATAACATGTGATGTGTAATCTTTATATTCCAATATATCACATCACTTAGGATTATTGGCCACATCAGAATTTCTACAGAATGATATATATTTACCTAGTGTACAATGTGAATTTTTGTTACAGTTAATATCATTCATCCTGAGACACAACTATTTTGTGTTTCAGGATGAGTTTTATCTTCAAGTCAAGGGTACCGCCATGGGCACCAGGTTCGCCCCAAGTTATGCCAATTTGTTTATGGGCGCTTTCGAACAACAGTATGTCTATAACGGGGCATTTGGGGCGAGCCTGGTGTTCTATGGGCGGTACATTGACAATATGATCTTTCTTTGGAGAGGTGATCTGAATTCCGCCAAATCTTTTGTGAATTATCTTAATTCAAATGACAAGGGTATATCGCTCACAAGCTCTATTCATCATGAAACTATAGTATTTTTAGATCTATCATTGAGATTTGAAGGCTCAAAAGTAACAAGTGTTACACATTTTAAGTTGGTGGACTGTAACAGTTACTTAGATTTTACTAGCCATCATTATTTCCCATGGAAGCGTAACGTACCGTATGGCCAATTTAAAAGAATTCGCCGAAATTGTAGTACATTGTAGGCCCAGAGTCTGATATTAAAAGAACGATTCAAGGAGAAACACTACCCATTACATATTGTAGAGAGCGGATACCAGCGAGCTAAGCAGGATAAGAGAGAAGATTACTTCTTAAAATCCAATGAGGGACGGAAAAACATGATGAGAGATTCAATTCCGTTAATTACCGAATATAATTGTCAATATAAATTGATACGTCAAATTATAAATAAATACTGGGGTATTCTTAAAAAAGATCCCATTTTGGGGAATCTATTAAGCAATAAACCTGAAATAGTCTATAGAAAAGCACCCAGCCTAAAATCAATACTGGCCCCCAGTAAAGTAGTTAAGAATAAAATTTCACGCAAACGACATAGTATGAGTTCATTACCAATGGGATCATTTAGATGCAACATTAGAAGGTATAAACTATGTGTTAGGATCAAACACAAACAAACCACTTTTAAATCAAATATTACAGGTAAACAGTTTTCAATAATGGGTCACATAACTTGTGCATCTAAATATGTTATCTACTTACTATCCTGCGTTTGTGGGGTACAGTACGTAGGTAGAACTTGTAGAAGATTGAGTGTGAGGTGGTCCGAACACAAAAGGAATATGGAAAATGACTATAAGAAACATAGTGTACCTAGACACTGTAATCTTAAACACAATGGTCGAACTGGATGTTTTAGCATTTGTCCCATTGAACATATTCCCACATCACATTTGTACAATAGACTGGTGAGACTTAGACAGAGGGAGACCTACTCGATACACGCATTGAAAAGCCTTCACCCTAATGGTTTAAATCTAAATATAGATTTGGCAGCGTTTTAAGGCCAATCGTGTATCCAGTGGGTCTCCTCCCTTATGGTTACCTGGGAAACTTGGATGCACACGGAGAAATTAGACTCCTCCATATGATATAGGTTGGAGTATAGGTCACATGGTAGACATCATAGGATTGTTGTCATATCATCAAATCAACATTTATAGATATATCTAGTTTTGTCCATCTTATTCTATATATGACTAGCCAGCATAATCTATTCATTATCTAGTTACACCTATGGTCACCATTGCCAAAACCCCTTTGAACTCCAAGTATTTTACACTTCAAATTTATCCATGTAGTTGATCTAGATAAAAATATTGTGTATTTCTACATTTTTCGTCGGCAATATATATTTTTTTTTAGGCCCACTGAACAGTAGTGGTATTATACAGATGATTATATTTGTACACTATCTATGTATTTACATATCCATTTACTATCAATTAGTTAAAGTGAATTTTTTTTTTTATTTGTGCATAAATTGATGTGTGAGGGCCGACAGGCACTTCCACATGTGTATGTGTACAGATGTGCACATTGGCATGAATGTAATTTGCAGAGATTAGTCAGAGAGTCCTTAAAGCATTGTGTCTATGTGCACATGATTAACATATGTATCCATGTGGGAGTTGCTTGTTATCCTCACCGATTTAATGTGTAAGCCAAAAGTTATATTCGAATGTGGAGAATGTACAGCACTATATTAAGCTATTGAATTAACGAATTGTATTGTTTATCCTTCCCAAAAATTTCTGTATATTATTCAGCCTGCATTCATGTTAATTATTTAGAGAATGTCCAAGTTATTTATAGCATAACCTATTGTATTGGCAATTTTAATTTTAGTATTTAGTATTTTTATTATATTCAATTTGTATTTATGTGAAAAATATTTTCATTACTAAGCTTTGGATGCATATGGTAAACTATTAAGTGAGCAATTGGTCAGACAGGTAAGAGTTAACATTTAGAGAGGAAGACAGGTAGTAGCTGTAAGACCGCCCTTAGACAGGTGCATGTAAGGTATTTAAGGAGAGTAATGGTATGATATGATACAGCCTGATGAAACGGCATTGTGGCAGAGAAACGCGTTGCTGTTTGTTTTTATCCCCAATAAACCAAGATTTTAATTTCACCTTACGTGCTCCTGTGTTTCTCCAACATAGGTGTGTCCGGTCCACGGCGTCATCCTTACTTGTGGGATATTCTCTTCCCCAACAGGAAATGGCAAAGAGCCCAGCAAAGCTGGTCACATGATCCCTCCTAGGCTCCGCCTACCCCAGTCATTCTCTTTGCCGTTGTACAGGCAACATCTCCACGGAGATGGCTTAGAGTTTTTTAGTGTTTGTGTTGCGCACTTGTTTTTGAGAGGCATGACATGCAGTCGCATGTGTGAGGAGCTCTGATACATAGAAAAGACTTTCTGAAGGCGTCATTTGGTATCGTATTCCCCTTTGGGCTTGGTTGGGTCTCAGCAAAGCAGATACCAGGGACTGTAAAGGGGTTAAAGTTAAAAACGGCTCCGGTTCCGTTATTTTAAGGGTTAAAGCTTCCAAATTTGGTGTGCAATACTTTTAAGGCTTTAAGACACTGTGGTGAAATTTTGGTGAATTTTGAACAATTCCTTCATATTTTTTCGCAATTGCAGTAATAAAGTGTGTTCAGTTTAAAATTTAAAGTGACAGTAACGGTTTTATTTTAAAACGTTTTTTGTACTTTGTTATCAAGTTTATGCCTGTTTAACATGTCTGAACTACCAGATAGACTGTGTTCTGAATGTGGGGAAGCCAGAGTTCCTTCTCATTTAAATAAATGTGATTTATGTGACAATGACGCCCAAGATGATTCCTCAAGTGAGGGGAGTAAGCATGGTACTGCATCATTCCCTCCTTCGTCTACACGAGTCTTGCCCACTCAGGAGGCCCCTAGTACATCTAGCGCGCCAATACTCCTTACTATGCAACAATTAACGGCTGTAATGGATAATTCTGTCAAAAACATTTTAGCCAAAATGCACACTTATCAGCGTAAGCGCGACTGCTCTGTTTTAGATACTGAAGAGCATGACGACGCTGATAATAATGGTTCTGAAGGGCCCCTAAACCAGTCTGATGGGGCCTGGGAGGTTTTGTCTGAGGGAGAAATTACTGATTCAGGGAACATTTCTCAACAAGCTGAACCTGATGTGATTACGTTTAAATTTAAGTTGGAACATCTCCGCATTCTGCTTAAAGAGGTATTATCCACTCTGGATGATTGTGACAAGTTGGTCATCCCAGAGAAACTATGTAAAATGGACAAGTTCCTAGAGGTCCCGGGGCTCCCAGAAGCTTTTCCTATACCCAAGCGGGTGGCGGACATTGTAAATAAAGAATGGGAAAGGCCCGGTATTCCTTTCGTCCCTCCCCCCATATTTAAAAAATTGTTTCCTATGGTCGACCCCAGAAAGGACTTATGGCAGACAGTCCCCAAGGTCGAGGGAGCGGTTTCCACTTTAAACAAACGCACCACTATACCCATAGAAGATAGTTGTGCTTTCAAAGATCCTATGGATAAAAAATTAGAAGGTTTACTTAAAAAGATGTTTGTTCAGCAGGGTTACCTTCTACAACCAATTTCATGCATTGTCCCTGTCGCTACAGCCGCGTGTTTCTGGTTCGATGAGCTGGTAAAGGCGGTCGATAGTGATTCTCCTCCTTATGAGGAGATTATGGACAGAATCAATGCTCTCAAATTGGCTAATTCTTTCACCCTAGACGCCACTTTGCAATTGGCTAGGTTAGCGGCTAAGAATTCTGGGTTTGCTATTGTGGCGCGCAGAGCGCTTTGGTTGAAATCTTGGTCAGCTGATGCGTCTTCCAAGAACAAGCTACTTAACATTCCTTTCAAGGGGAAAACGCTGTTTGGCCCTGACTTGAAAGAGATTATCTCTGATATCACTGGGGGTAAGGGCCACGCCCTTCCTCAGGATAGGCCTTTCAAGGCCAAAAATAAACCTAATTTTCGTCCCTTTCGTAGAAACGGACCAGCCCAAAGTGCTACGTCCTCTAAGCAAGAGGGTAATATTTCTCAAGCCAAGCCAGCTTGGAGACCAATGCAAGGCTGGAACAAGGGAAAGCAGGCCAAGAAACCTGCCACTGCTACCAAGACAGCATGAAATGTTGGCCCCCGATCCGGGACCGGATCTGGTGGGGGGCAGACTCTCTCTCTTCGCTCAGGCTTGGGCAAGAGATGTTCTGGATCCTTGGGCGCTAGAAATAGTCTCCCAAGGTTATCTTCTGGAATTCAAGGGGCTTCCCCCAAGGGGGAGGTTCCACAGGTCTCAGTTGTCTTCAGACCACATAAAAAGACAGGCATTCTTACGTTGTGTAGAAGACCTGTTAAAAATGGGAGTGATTCATCCTGTTCCATTAGGAGAACAAGGGATGGGGTTCTACTCCAATCTGTTCATAGTTCCCAAAAAAGAGGGAACGTTCAGACCAATCTTAGATCTCAAGATCTTAAACAAGTTTCTCAAGGTTCCATCGTTCAAAATGGAAACCATTCGAACAATTCTTCCTTCCATCCAGGAAGGTCAATTCATGACCACGGTGGATTTAAAGGATGCGTATCTACATATTCCTATCCACAAGGAACATCATCGGTTCCTAAGGTTCGCATTCCTGGACAAGCATTACCAGTTCGTGGCGCTTCCTTTCGGATTAGCCACTGCTCCAAGGATTTTCACAAAGGTACTAGGGTCCCTTCTAGCTGTGCTAAGACCAAGGGGCATTGCTGTAGTACCTTACTTGGACGACATTCTGATTCAAGCGTCGTCCCTTCCTCAAGCAAAGGCTCACACGGACATCGTCCTGGCCTTTCTCAGATCTCATGGATGGAAAGTGAACGTGGAAAAGAGTTCTCTATCTCCGTCAACAAGGGTTCCCTTCTTGGGGACAATAATAGACTCCTTAGAAATGAGGATTTTTCTGACAGAGGCCAGAAAAACAAAACTTCTAGACTCTTGTCGGATACTTCATTCCGTTCCTCTTCCTTCCATAGCGCAGTGCATGGAAGTGATAGGTTTGATGGTAGCGGCAATGGACATAGTTCCTTTTGCGCGCATTCATCTAAGACCATTACAACTGTGCATGCTCAGTCAGTGGAATGGGGACTATACAAACTTGTCTCCGAGGATACAAGTAAATCAGAGGACCAGAGACTCACTCCGTTGGTGGCTGTCCCTGGACAACCTGTCTCAAGGGATGACCTTCCGCAGACCAGAGTGGGTCATTGTCACGACCGACGCCAGTCTGATGGGCTGGGGCGCGGTCTGGGGATCCCTGAAAGCTCAGGGTCTTTGGTCTCGGGAAGAATCTCTTCTACCGATAAATATTCTGGAACTGAGAGCGATATTCAATGCTCTCAAGGCTTGGCCTCAGCTAGCGAGGGCCAAGTTCATACGGTTTCAATCAGACAACATGACAACTGTTGCGTACATCGACCATCAGGGGGGAACAAGGAGTTCCCTGGCGATGGAAGAAGTGACCAAGATCATTCTATGGGCGGAGTCTCACTCCTGCCACCTGTCTGCTATCCACATCCCAGGAGTGGAAAATTGGGAAGCGGATTTTCTGAGTCGTCAGACATTGCATCCGGGGGAGTGGGAACTCCATCCGGAAATCTTTGCCCAAGTCACTCAACTGTGGGGCATTCCAGACATGGATCTGATGGCCTCTCGTCAGAACTTCAAAGTTCCTTGCTACGGGTCCAGATCCAGGGATCCCAAGGCGGCTCTAGTGGATGCACTAGTAGCACCTTGGACCTTCAAACTAGCTTATGTATTCCCGCCGTTTCCTCTCATCCCCAGGCTGGTAGCCAGGATAAATCAGGAAAGGGCGTCGGTGATCTTGATAGCTCCTGCGTGGCCACGCAGGACTTGGTATGCAGATCTGGTGAATATGTCATCGGCTCCACCATGGAAGCTACCTTTGAGACGAGACCTTCTTGTTCAAGGTCCGTTCGAACATCCGAATCTGGTCTCACTCCAGCTGACTGCTTGGAGATTGAACGCTTGATCTTATCGAAGCGAGGGTTCTCAGATTCTGTTATCGATACTCTTGTTCAGGCCAGAAAGCCTGTAACTAGAAAGATTTACCTCAAAATTTGGAAAAAATATATCTGTTGGTGTGAATCTAAAGGATTCCCTTGGGACAAGGTTAAGATTCCTAAGATTCTATCCTTCCTTCAAGAAGGATTGGAAAAAGGATTATCTGCAAGTTCCCTGAAGGGACAGATTTCTGCCTTGTCTGTGTTACTTCACAAAAAGCTGGCAGCTGTGCCAGATGTTCAAGCCTTTGTTCCGGCTCTGGTTAGAATCAAGCCTGTTTACAAACCTTTGACTCCTCCTTGGAGTCTCAACTTAGTTCTTTCAGTTCTTCAGGGGGTTCCGTTTGAACCCTTACATTCCGTTGATATTAAGTTATTATCTTGGAAAGTTTTGTTTTTGGTTGCAATTTCTTCTGCTAGAAGAGTTTCAGAATTATCTGCTCTGCAGTGTTCTCCTCCTTATCTGGTGTTCCATGCAGATAAGGTGGTTTTACGTACTAAACCTGGTTTTCTTCCAAAAGTTGTTTCTAACAAAAACATTAACCAGGAGATTATCGTACCTTCTCTGTGTCCGAAACCAGTTTCGAAGAAGGAACGTTTGTTGCACAATTTGGATGTTGTTCGCGCTCTAAAATTCTATTTAGATGCTACAAAGGATTTTAGACAAACATCTTCCTTGTTTGTTGTTTATTCCGGTAAAAGGAGAGGTCAAAAAGCAACTTCTACCTCTCTCTCTTTTGGATTAAAAGCATCATCAGATTGGCTTACGAGACTGCCGGACGGCAGCCTCCCGAAAGAATCACAGCTCATTCCACTAGGGCTGTGGCTTCCACATGGGCCTTCAAGAACGAGGCTTCTGTTGATCAGATATGTAGGGCAGCGACTTGGTCTTCACTGCACACTTTTACCAAATTTTACAAGTTTGATACTTTTGCTTCTTCTGAGGCTATTTTTGGGAGAAAGGTTTTGCAAGCCGTGGTGCCTTCCATCTAGGTGACCTGATTTGCTCCCTCCCATCATCCGTGTCCTAAAGCTTTGGTATTGGTTCCCACAAGTAAGGATGACGCCGTGGACCGGACACACCTATGTTGGAGAAAACAGAATTTATGTTTACCTGATAAATTACTTTCTCCAACGGTGTGTCCGGTCCACGGCCCGCCCTGGTTTTTTAATCAGGTCTGATAATTTATTTTCTTTAACTACAGTCACCACGGTATCATATGGTTTCTCCTATGCAAATATTCCTCCTTAACGTCGGTCGAATGACTGGGGTAGGCGGAGCCTAGGAGGGATCATGTGACCAGCTTTGCTGGGCTCTTTGCCATTTCCTGTTGGGGAAGAGAATATCCCACAAGTAAGGATGACGCCGTGGACCGGACACACCGTTGGAGAAAGTAATTTATCAGGTAAACATAAATTCTGTTTTTGAATACCTGTGTGCTGACCGCTAATAAGGTTACCGTTGATACACTCCCATGGTGATACCGAATGCCGCCAGTTCCAGCTGAGCTCGAGGAGATCTCACAGACCGATACTGCCTACAGCGTATTGGAGCATTGACGGTGATGTCATCTGCCTGGGGGTGTCTGTCGGGCGACTCTTAACGGTCCCGACTTGCGGTGAAGGGCACGCTGAAAGTGCCGCCATGATTGTGAGTATCCACTCAGAAAGGGGGATTTTTGCTTGTATATATTCCCTTCCATCCAAACGATACTGTTTTATGGGTCTGGCGCCTCTCTTTCTATCTTTTTGCACATCTAGGATTCCTTTGGGAGTTCATTTGGAGAGTGCAGCCTTTGCACCAAGCCCACCGGAACGGAACTGATGCACAGCAGCGCACCTCTTGAGGATAGCTGGATTATCCTTTTTTAAACCTATGAATTTGAACAGCAGCAAACTCCCAGCTCCTGAACCTACCTTTATTTTCCAACGAAGGATTAAGGACAACGAAGCTAATTAGATAAAATAAGTTAATTGGAAGATAGTTTAAAATTGGCTGCTTGGGCTTCATATCCCTTTAAGGCGAAACACACATTTTAAAGTAAAGTGTTCCCTTAAGACTCCTACCTAATCAGTAGCTACTTCTTAGGATTCCATTCCAGATCTGAAAGGTAGCTACCTGGTGGTCTATACATACTTATGCTACGGGCAAGATTTATCAATCTGTGAGCTTCCTATCTGCATAATATTGCAAATTTGTGGGGCAAATGTGTTCCCCATATTTATCATTGCACGAGGATACACTTGTGCAATATCGCCCCCCCTACTTTAACGCAACTAATTGTGTGAGAGTAGGGCTTGTCAATAACCCAGGTTGAATGAATCCGGGGTGATTTTCATCTGCCAACTCCAGTTTGACGGAGAGGGTTTATGAAGCAGCTATTTAAACTGCTACTTCATAAATATCAGCTGCAGGCTCAATTGAGCGAACCCGTAACCGATCTGGGCATTCGCCCTGTCATAAATCTTACCTTAAGTTTTATTACTTTGATGTGTGTTCCTCTGCTGAGGCATCTTTTGGCTTATAAGTTTTGAGAGCCTGCATTTCATTACTCCCTCTTGTTCCTTTGTGAACTTATGGACTTCCCAGCTCTAGTATAGGATCCTACAAGTGTGGACTCTATTTTAAAGGGACAGTCTACAATAGAATTTTTATTGTTTTAAAAGATAATCCCGTTATTACCCATTCCCCACTTTTGCATAACTGTTATATTAATATACTTTTTACCTCTGTGATTACCTTGTATTTAAGCATCTTCTTACAGCCCCCTGATCACATGACTTTGTATTCATTATCTATTGACTTGCATTTAGTGCTGTTGTGTTAAATCTTAAATAATTATATAATAATGTAATCTATATGGCCCACATGAACTATCAGTCTCTTGTTGTGAAAAGCAAATAAAAAAGCATATAAGTCTGACTAGTGACTTAGAAGGAGGCAGAAATTTAGAAGTTTAAATATAAAGTATATTATTATATCAATGTTGGTTGTGCAAAGTTGGTGAACGGGTAGTAAAGGCATTAACTATCTTTTTCAACAATAACAATTTTAGTGTAGAATGTCCATGAAAGGACCACTCAATGCAGTTGAATTGCATAAATTACAAGTACATAATAGACGATGATTTAGCACCTACTTTGAATTTTAAATAATTAGATTTTTTACTTACAATATTATAGAGCTGCAACAACTAATCGATATAATAGATTATGAAAATTGTTAATGAATATCATTATCGATTAGTTGGTTTGTGATTTGTTGGTCTGTGCACAGCACCAACTGCTTCACTCCAATGAGCTCCTGCACATGGTATTGTGTTTTATGGTTATGTCCTTAGCCTAAAGGACGTCTACAAATGTTTACTTTTCACTTTTTCAGAACAGTATAAGTTTACAATTACTCCAGGCTTATGTGCAACCCAGAAATAAGAGTCATCATTTGGATTGTTTATATTAAATCAGGTGATTTGGGACTATGCTTTGCATGATATAGTGCCGAGCTTGTTATTTACACATAGCCCTAGATTGATGGGAGTTATTTGAATTGATGTGCACTATTAGTTGTTTGCACAATTATTAGCTGATCGCTTGCTATTGCTGATTATATGTACTCTATAGCTAAATGTGTAAGGCTTTGTCCTGTTAATATATTTTTATGTTAAAGTCCAGGCTTACTTTATTTAGAGGCCCCTTGCCAAGGAGGAAAACACTTTTTTACTGGTGGAGCTAACAAAGATAAATATCCCACTTTGGCGAAATTGGCACCTCAACACAATCTGAGCACCTCTTCTCTGCTGCAGGCAAAATAGCTGCAAAAAGAGAGCTAGCCTCACCCAGGAGCATATGTGGTGATGTTGTCATTTTTGAATTTCAATGCAAAGTTTCTGAAAGAGTGAATAGCAGAATGTTATAACAAGTGATAATTTACCTCTTTCTAGTTCTACCTCTTTTCAAATCGTTTGTGGTTTTGTTTTGCTTAATTATAAAAATGTGTTCTGCTGGTTAAAAATTAGACAGAGTTGTGTTAATGTAAAGTTTTAGTCAGAAGTTTTATATTTGTAACACTCAGTATTTGGATTTTATTTTAAATAAAGGGAGGAAAAATTATTTTTTTTTTTTTTATAAAAACTGATTAATCGAAAAAATAATAGTTGCAGCCCTACAAATTTATTTTCTTTTACAAAGTTATGACGAGTCCACGGATTTCATCCTTGTGGGATATTAACCTCCTGCTAACAGGAAGTGACAATGAGCACCACAGCAGAGCTGTGTATATGTATGTATATATATATGTGTATATATATATATGTGTATGTATATATATATGTGTATATATATATATGTGTATATATATGTGTATATATATGTGTATATATATGTGTATATATATGTGTATATATATGTGTATATATATGTGTATATATATATGTGTATATATATATGTGTATATATATATGTGTATATATATATATATATATATATACATACATACATACATACATACATACATACATACATACATACATACATACATACATACATACATACATACATACATACATACACCTTCCCCTCCACCCTCCCTCAGTCATTCTCTTTGCCTGTGTTATACTAGGAAGACATGGTAAAGTGAGGTGTTAGTTTTAGTTTATTCAATCAAGAAGTTTTTTTATTTTAAATAGTACCAGTGCGTACTATTTTCCTCAGGGGGATATGGAAGTGGATTTGATGGCATCTCAATAGAATCCCAAGTTTCCAAGATACGGATCCCGGTCAAGGGATCCTCAGGCCGAACTGATAGAGGCCTTGGCAGTGCCTTGGTTGTTCAGCCTAGTTTTTGTGTTTCCATCGTTTCCTCTCTTCCCATGCGTGATTGCTCGAATCAAACAGGAGAGAACTTCAGTGATCCTAATATCGCCTGTGTGGCCACGCAGGACATGTCTTCTCTGCTACCGTGGAAACTACCATTGAGGCAGGACCTTCTCATTCAAGGTCCTTTCCAGACATCCAAATCTAATTTCTCCAACATAGGTGTGTCCGGTCCACGGCGTCATCCTTACTTGTGGGATATTCTCTTCCCCAACAGGAAATGGCAAAGAGCCCAGCAAAGCTGGTCACATGATCCCTCCTAGGCTCCGCCTACCCCAGTCATTCTCTTTGCCGTTGTACAGGCAACATCTCCACGGAGATGGCTTAGAGTTTTTTAGTGTTTAACTGTAGTTTTTATTATTCAATCAAGAGTTTGTTATTTTGAAATAGTGCTGGTATGTACTATTTACTCAGAAACAGAAAAGAGATGAAGATTTCTGTTTGTATGAGGAAAATGATTTTAGCAACCGTCACTAAAATCCATGGCTGTTCCACACAGGACTGTTGAGAGCAATTAACTTCAGTTGGGGGAACAGTGAGCAGTCTCTTGCTGCTTGAGGTATGACACATTCTAACAAGACGATGTAATGCTGGAAGCTGTCATTTTCCCTATGGGATCCGGTAAGCCATGTTTATTACGATCGTAAATAAGGGCTTCACAAGGGCTTATTAAGACTGTAGACTTTTTCTGGGCTAAATCGATTCATTATTAACACATATTTAGCCTTGAGGAATCATTTTAGGCAGAGCCTCATTTTCGCGCCGGTGTTGCGCACTTGTTTTTGAGAGGCATGGCATGCAGTCGCATGTGAGAGGAGCTCTGATACTTAGAAAAGACTTTCTGAAGGCGTCATTTGGTATCGTATTCCCCTTTGGGCTTGGTTGGGTCTCAGCAAAGCAGATACCAGGGACTGTAAAGGGGTTAAAGTTCAAAACGGCTCCGGTTCCGTTATTTTAAGGGTTAAAGCTTCCAAATTTGGTGTGCAATACTTTTAAGGCTTTAAGACACTGTGGTGAAAATTTGGTGAATTTTGAACAATTCCTTCATGTTTTTTCGCAATTGCAGTAATAAAGTGTGTTCAGTTTAAAATTTAAAGTGACAGTAACGGTTTTATTTTAAAACGTTTTTTGTACTTTGTTATCAAGTTTATGCCTGTTTAACATGTCTGAACTACCAGATAGACTGTGTTCTGAATGTGGGGAAGCCAGAATTCCTATTCATTTAAATAAATGTGATTTATGTGACAATGACAATGATGCCCAAGATGATTCCTCAAGTGAGGGGAGTAAGCATGGTACTGCATCATTCCCTCCTTCGTCTACACGAGTCTTGCCCACTCAGGAGGCCCCTAGTACATCTAGCGCGCCAATACTCCTTACTATGCAACAATTAACGGCTGTAATGGATAATTCTGTCAAAAACATTTTAGCCAAAATGAACACTTATCAGCGTAAGCGCGACTGCTCTGTTTTAGATACTGAAGAGCATGACGACGCTGATAATAATGTTTCTGAAGGGCCCCTAACCCAGTCTGATGGGGCCAGGGAGGTTTTGTCTGAGGGAGAAATTACTGATTCAGGGAACATTTCTCAACATGCTGAACCTGATGTGATTACATTTAAATTTAAGTTGGAACATCTCCGCATTCTGCTTAAGGAGGTATTATCCACTCTGGATGATTGTGACAAGTTGGTCATCCCAGAGAAACTATGTAAAATGGACAAGTTCCTAGAGGTGCCGGGGCTCCCAGAAGCTTTTCCTATACCCAAGCGGGTGGCGGACATTGTTAATAAAGAATGGGAAAGGCCCGGTATTCCTTTCGTCCCTCCCCCCATATTTAAAAAATTGTTTCCTATGGTCGACCCCAGAAAGGACTTATGGCAGACAGTCCCCAAGGTCGAGGGAGCGGTTTCCACTTTAAACAAACGCACCACTATACCCATAGAGGATAGTTGTGCTTTCAAAGATCCTATGGATAAAAAATTAGAAGGTTTGCTTAAAAAGATGTTTGTTCAGCAGGGTTACCTTCTACAACCAATTTCATGCGTTGTCCCTGTCGCTACAGCCGCATGTTTCTGGTTCGATGAGCTGATAAAGGCGGTCGATAGTGATTCTCCTCCTTATGAGGAGATTATGGACAGAATCAATGCTCTCAAATTGGCTAATTCTTTTACCCTAGACGCCACTTTGCAATTGGCTAGGTTAGCGGCTAAGAATTCTGGGTTTGCTATTGTGGCGCGCAGAGCGCTTTGGTTGAAATCTTGGTCGGCTGATGCGTCTTCCAAGAACAAGCTACTTAACATTCCTTTCAAGGGGAAAACGCTGTTTGGCCCTGACTTGAAAGAGATTATCTCTGATATCACTGGGGGTAAGGGCCACGCCCTTCCTCAGGATCGGCCTTTCAAGGCAAAAAATAAACCTAATTTTCGTCCCTTTCGTAGAAACGGACCAGCCCAAAGTGCTACGTCCTCTAAGCAAGAGGGTAATACTTCTCAAGCCAAGCCAGCTTGGAGACCAATGCAAGGCTGGAACAAGGGAAAGCAGGCCAAGAAACCTGCCACTGCTACCAAGACAGCATGAAATGTTGGCCCCCGATCCGGGACCGGATCTGGTGGGGGGCAGACTCTCTCTCTTCGCTCAGGCTTGGGCAAGAGATGTTCTGGATCCTTGGGCGCTAGAAATAGTCTCCCAAGGTTATCTTCTGGAATTCAAGGGGCTTCCCCCAAGGGGGAGGTTCCACAGGTCTCAGTTGTCTTCAGACCACATAAAAAGACAGGCATTCTTACATTGTGTAGAAGACCTGTTAAAAATGGGAGTGATTCATCCTGTTCCATTAAGAGAACAAGGGATGGGGTTCTACTCCAATCTGTTCATAGTTCCCAAAAAAGAGGGAACGTTCAGACCAATCTTAGATCTCAAGATCTTAAACAAATTTCTCAAGGTTCCATCGTTCAAGATGGAAACCATTCGAACTATTCTTCCTTCCATCCAGGAAGGTCAATTCATGACCACGGTGGATTTAAAGGATGCGTATCTACATATTCCTATCCACAAGGAACATCATCGGTTCCTAAGGTTCGCATTCCTGGACAAGCATTACCAGTTCGTGGCGCTTCCTTTCGGATTAGCCACTGCTCCAAGGATTTTCACAAAGGTACTAGGGTCCCTTCTAGCTGTGCTAAGACCAAGGGGCATTGCTGTAGTACCTTATTTGGACGACATTCTGATTCAAGCGTCGTCCCTTCCTCAAGCAAAGGCTCACACGGACATAGTCCTGGCCTTTCTCAGATCTCACGGATGGAAAGTGAACGTGGAAAAGAGTTCTCTATCTCCGTCAACAAGGGTTCCCTTCTTGGGAACAATAATAGACTCCTTAGAAATGAGGATATTTCTGACAGAGGCCAGAAAAACAAAGCTTCTAGACTCTTGTCGGATACTTCATTCCGTTCCTCTTCCTTCCATAGCTCAGTGCATGGAAGTGATCGGGTTGATGGTAGCGGCAATGGACATAGTTCCTTTTGCGCGCATTCATCTAAGACCATTACAAGTGTGCATGCTCAGTCAGTGGAATGGGGATTATACAGACTTGTCTCCGAAGATACAAGTAAATCAGAGGACCAGAGACTCACTCCGTTGGTGGCTGTCCCTGGACAACCTGTCACAAGGGATGACATTCCGCAGACCAGAGTGGGTCATTGTCACGACCGACGCCAGTCTGATGGGCTGGGGCGCGGTCTGGGGATCCCTGAAAGCTCAGGGTCTTTGGTCTCGGGAAGAATCTCTTCTACCGATAAATATTCTGGAACTGAGAGCGATATTCAATGCTCTCAAGGCTTGGCCTCAGCTAGCGAGGGCCAAGTTCATACGGTTTCAATCAGACAACATGACAACTGTTGCGTACATCAACCATCAGGGGGGAACAAGGAGTTCCCTAGCGATGGAAGAAGTGACCAAAATCATTCTATGGGCGGAGTCTCACTCCTGCCACCTGTCCGCTATCCACATCCCAGGAGTGGAAAATTGGGAAGCGGATTTTCTGAGTCGTCAGACATTGCATCCGGGGGAGTGGGAACTCCATCCGGAAATCTTTGCCCAAGTCACTCAGCTGTGGGGCATTCCAGACATGGATCTGATGGCCTCTCGTCAGAACTTCAAAGTTCCTTGCTACGGGTCCAGATCCAGGGATCCCAAGGCGGCTCTAGTGGATGCACTAGTAGCACCTTGGACCTTCAAACTAGCTTATGTGTTCCCGCCGTTTCCTCTCATCCCCAGGCTGGTAGCCAGGATCAATCAGGAGAGGGCGTCGGTGATCTTGATAGCTCCTGCGTGGCCACGCAGGACTTGGTATGCAGATCTGGTGAATATGTCATCGGCTCCACCTTGGAAGCTACCTTTGAGACGAGACCTTCTTGTTCAGGGTCCGTTCGAACATCCGAACCTGGTTTCACTCCAGCTGACTGCTTGGAGATTGAACGCTTGATCTTATCGAAGCGAGGGTTCTCAGATTCTGTTATCGATACTCTTGTTCAGGCCAGAAAGCCTGTAACTAGAAAGATTTACCACAAAATTTGGAAAAAATATATCTGTTGGTGTGAATCTAAAGGATTCCCTTGGGACAAGGTTAAGATTCCTAAGATTCTATCCTTCCTTCAAGAAGGATTGGAAAAAGGATTATCTGCAAGTTCCCTGAAGGGACAGATTTCTGCCTTGTCTGTGTTACTTCACAAAAAGCTGGCAGCTGTGCCAGATGTTCAAGCCTTTGTTCAGGCTCTGGTTAGAATTAAGCCTGTTTACAAACCTTTGACTCCTCCTTGGAGTCTCAATTTAGTTCTTTCAGTTCTTCAGGGGGTTCCGTTTGAACCCTTACATTCCGTTGATATTAAGTTATTATCTTGGAAAGTTTTGTTTTTAGTTGCAATTTCTTCTGCTAGAAGAGTTTCAGAATTATTTGCTCTGCAGTGTTCTCCTCCTTATCTGGTGTTCCATGCAGATAAGGTGGTTTTACGTACTAAACCTGGTTTTCTTCCAAAAGTTGTTTCTAACAAAAACATTAACCAGGAGATTATCGTACCTTCTCTGTGTCCGAAACCAGTTTCAAAGAAGGAACGTTTGTTGCACAATTTGGATGTTGTTCGCGCTCTAAAATTCTATTTAGAAGCTACAAAGGATTTTAGACAAACATCTTCCTTGTTTGTTGTTTATTCCGGTAAAAGGAGAGGTCAAAAAGCAACTTCTACCTCTCTCTCTTTTTGGATTAAAAGCATCATCAGATTGGCTTACGAGACTGCCGGACGGCAGCCTCCCGAAAGAATCACAGCTCATTCCACTAGGGCTGTGGCTTCCACATGGGCCTTCAAGAACGAGGCTTCTGTTGATCAGATATGTAGGGCAGCGACTTGGTCTTCACTGCACACTTTTACCAAATTTTACAAGTTTGATACTTTTGCTTCTTCTGAGGCTTTTTTTGGGAGAAAGGTTTTGCAAACCGTGATGCCTTCCATTTAGGTGACCTGATTTGCTCCCTCCCTTCATCCGTGTCCTAAAGCTTTGGTATTGGTTCCCACAAGTAAGGATGACGCCGTGGACCGGACACACCTATGTTGGAGAAAACAGAATTTATGTTTACCTGATAAATTACTTTCTCCAACGGTGTGTCCGGTCCACGGCCCGCCCTGGTTTTTTTAATCAGGTCTGATAATTTATTTTCTTTAACTACAGTCACCACGGTACCATATGGTTTCTCCTATGCAAATATTCCTCCTTAACGTCGGTCGAATGACTGGGGTAGGCGGAGCCTAGGAGGGATCATGTGACCAGCTTTGCTGGGCTCTTTGCCATTTCCTGTTGGGGAAGAGAATATCCCACAAGTAAGGATGACGCCGTGGACCGGACACACCGTTGGAGAAAGTAATTTATCAGGTAAACATAAATTCTGTTTTCTCTGCAGCTGACTGCATGGAGATTGAACGTTTGATTTTATCAAAACGAGTATTCTCTGATTCGGTCATCAATACTTTGATACAGGCTAGAACAGCCTGTCTCTAGCAAAATCTTTCATAAGATATGGCGTAAATATCTTTATTGGTGTGAATCCAAGGGTTACTCATGGAGTAAAGTTAGGATTCTGTTTTTTCTCTAAGAAGGATTGGAGAAAAGAGTTATTTGCAAGTTCCTTTAAGGGACAAATTTCAGCTTTGTCTATTCTGTTTCACAAACGTTTGGCAAATTTGCCAGATGTTTAGTCTTTTTGTCAGGCTCTATCTAGAATTTAAGCCTGTATTTAGACTCATTACTCCTCCCTGGAGTTTGAATTTAGTTCTTTGAGTTCTTCAAGGGGTTTCGTTTGAACCCATGCATTCCATAGATATCAAATTGTTGTCTTGGAAAGTTCTGTTTTCTGGTTGCTATTTCCTCTGCTCGAAGAGTTTCTGAGCTTTCAGCGCTACAGTGTTTTTCTCCTTATCTCATTTTTCATTCTGATAAGGTGGTGTTACATACCAAACCTGGATTCCTTCCTAAGGTTGTTACAAATAAGAATATTAATCAGGAAATTGTTGTTCCTTATGTCCTTACCCTTCTTTTAAGAAGGAGCGTATGTTGCATAATTTGGATGTGGTCCGTGCCTTAAAGTTTTACTTACAGGCAACTAAGGATTTCCGTCAATCATCTTCATTATTCATTTTTTATTCTGGAAAGCGTAGGGGTCAGAAAGCTATGGCTACCTCTTTCTTTTTGGCTGAGAAGTATCATTCGCCTGGCACATGAGACTGCTGGACAGCAGCCTCCTGAAAGAATTACGGCTCATTCTACTAGGGCTGTAGCTTCCACATGGGCTTTTAAAAATGATGCATCTGTTGAACAGATTTGTAAGGATGCGATTTGGTCGTCCCTTTATACTTTTTTACAAATTTTACAAATTTGATACTTTTGCTTCTTCTGAGGCTATCTTTGGGAGAAAGGTTCTTCAAGCAGTGGTACCTTCTGTTTAGGTTCCTGTCTTGTCCCTCCCTTTCATCCGTGTCCTATTGCTTTGGTATTCATTTCCCACAAGTAAGGATCAAATCCGTGGACTCATCATATCTTTGTAAAAGAGAACTAAATTTATGCTTACCTGATAAATTACTTTCTTTTACGATATGACGAGTCCACGGCCCACCCTGTTATTTTAAGACAGATTTATTTTATTTTTTGAAAACTTCAGTCACCTCTGCACCTTTTAGCCTTTCCTTTTTCTCTTCCTATACCTTTGGCCGAATGACTGAGGGTGGAGGGGAAGGGGAGGGGCTATATATACAGCTCTGCTGTGGTGCTCTTTGCCACTTCCTGTTAGGTTAATATCCCACAAGTAAGGATGAAATCCGTGGACTCGTCATATCATAAAAGAAAGTAATCAGGTAAGCATAAATTTAGTTTTTCTTTCTAATGACACGATGAGTCCACGGATCATCTAATTACTATTGGGAATATCACTCCTGCCCAGCAGGAGGTGGCAAAGAGCACCACAGCAAAGCTGTTAAATATCACCTCCCTTCCCTCCAACCCCAGTCATTCTCTTTGTCTACGCTTGAGTAAGGAAGTGGTAAAGTTAGTGTCTGAGAAGATTCTTCAATATTTTTGAGTTTTATTTGCAGTACAAGTATGTACTGTTTTTACTCTAGGGTGTAGCCGTAGTCCATTTTAGTCTCTTCAGTAGAGCATTGGTGGCTTTTAAGCAAAGGGAACTTGTGGGACATAATTCTCACTGCGCCTACCTAAAATTTAAATAAAGTGCTGCCCTTTTTTATTATTTATCCACAGGTCTATGTGAGGGAAGAGGACCTCTCAAGAGCTGCCTTGCTGCCAGGAAGAATTTGAGGTAAGTGCTAAAGATATTTTTCTTAAGCTGTATTAAGGAAAAAATAGGGCACTTTATTATTTCCCTGAAATGGGATGTTTGATACATTAATCCTAATGTCTTAAGGGGATTATGTAAGGCAGCATTTGCAGGCACTGGGGACTTGAGAATAGGAAAGTGAGTGAGAGAGGGGAGCGCCAAAAAGGCTGAGGTAGATAAGTTATAAAAAGTTTATAAAATGTGCACTTTAGTTAAAAATACATAAAAAACATAAAAAATATACAATATATGGGATACAATTAATAACATTAATAAATTGTGGGATGTGATGAATCGTGATAATTAATATCCAGAAAAAAATATATTGTGACCAATTATTAATAGTGATAGTGTTCCAAAAGGATTGTTATTATGGTGTTCCAAAAAAATTAGTTAAAATTTGTGTATCACAAATAAGTGTTAATATCACAAATAAAGGTGTTATATCCAATAGTCCCTTGGGGTGATCCTGTAGTTGAGGTATGAGAAATAAGTGCTAATGACAATAATTAGTTTGGTAAGAAAAAAACCTGTAAAGAGAAAAAAACAATAATGTAGGATATATCAACTGTTAAGTTCATATATAGTTAATATGCTTACTCAATTCTGTCGACGCGTTTCGGCCTAGACCTTTATCAAGACTTGTGTGGCGGTAGAATTATCTGTTAAGCACATATTTTCTCTCAATTACTGTATATGAATTAGAGAAATCTTGCAACTTGCCATTTTTAGTTAAAACGGATTAACGTACACATCTCCGGTAATCCAGCAAGGTTAACAACTCAGCAGAGCTAAAGCTGAGGTGTAGAAGCTGTTTGAAGTGTGTTGAATCATTATTTTGCATTACATTAAAAAATAAAGCAGTTGCGTTTTAAAATTTAAAGAAACAGTAACATTTTTTTTCTGTATAAAATTTTTGTAAAATTCGATATATTTTTATTTTATTTCTCTTAAGATGGATCAAGACTCTGTTATAGATTATAGATATCCTTTATGTTTAAATGCTAATATAGTCCGCTAATCCTTTTTGTTCCTCATGTGTTGAGAGAACACTAAATTTTAGGGATAGACTTTTCGAGCAAATATTGTCTAGGACTGATGCTGTCCAGGAGTTTTTTGACAATGTTCAAAATATGCCACAGTTTTTCTCCTCAGGTGTCCCAATTTTTTATTAATACAGTGCCATGCTTTTCCTCCCAAGCTCTGTCTGGAGTTTCTTTGCAAGACATTTTTCCCTCATGTCTTCTACAGTTTCTGATGTGTTGTCTTCTTTTCCCTTGCTACAGGGAAAGAGCAAGAGGAAATGTGAAAAATCGGTGTGTATGGTTTCTGTCACGACTGTATCTATTCCGAACGTTTCCTCTCATAGGTTTGAAGAAGAGGATATTTCGGTAGCACCTGAGGGTAAGATCTCAGATTCAGACAGTGTAATTCCTTCCTCTGATCCTGAAGTTGTATCCTTGAGATTTAAGCTAGGCAGCTCTGTTTACTACTTAAGGAGTTTTAGCTACCCTAACAACTCCGACACTACCTTCGTAGTCAATCCTAAGAAGTCTTGTAAACTAAATGAGAATTTTGGTATACCTTCCATGGTGGAGTTTTTCCTGTCCCAGATAGAGCTGCAGAGATTACTAGGTATTGGGAGAGACCGGGTATCCCTTTTTCTCCATCCCCTATATTTAAGAAGATGTTTCCCATAGCAAGACGTTACCCAAGGTGGAAGGGGCAATTTCCACTAGCTAAGAGGTCCACTATTCCCAGAGAAGATAGTTGTTCCTTGAAGGATCCTATGGACAAGAAATTAGAGGGGTTACTCAAAAAAATGTATGTACACCAGGGTTTACAATGGCAACCTGCGGTGTGTATCGCTACCGTCACTAGTGCGGCAGCATACTGGTTTGATGCGTTGTCTGATTCTATTCGGACAGACACTCCCCTCGAAGAGATCCAGGATAGGATCCAAGACCCTTAAGTTGGCCAATTCCTTCATTACGTATGCTTCCCTACAGGTTATTAAACTGGGAGCAAAGATTTCCAGTTTTGCCGTACTGACCCGCAGAGCTTTATGGTAAAAATCTTGGTCTGCGGATGTGTCGTTTAAGCTTTTGGCGATCCCTTACAAGAGAAGGACCTTGTTTGGGCTGGGTTTGACGTAAATAATTTCTGACATTACGGGAGGAAAGGGTAATTTCCTCCCTCAGGATAAGAGGAATAATCAGAAGGGACGTCGGAGTAATTTTCATATCTTTCGAAACTTCAAGGGTAAGCCTTCCTCTCCTTCCAAGCTGGAACAGTCCAAGCCTTCCTGGAGGCCCAACCAGTCTTGGAACAAGGGAAAACAATTCAAGAAGCCCGCTATTGACTCAAAGCGGCATGAAGGGTTTGCCCCCAATCCGGGACCGGATTTTGTAGGGGGCAGACTTTCCTTCTTCACTCAGGCTTTGGTTCAGGATGTTCGTGGCCCAGGGATACAAACTAGAGTTCAAGACCTTCCTCTCAAGGGCAGGTTTCTGCTCTCAAGATTATCTGTAGTCAAGATAAAAAGAGAGGCGTTCTTAAACTGTGTTCGGGATCTTTCCGACCTGGGAGTGATAGTTCCCGTCCCAATGCACAGGGTCCGGGGTTCTACTCCAATCTGTTCGTGGTTACCAAAAAAGAGGGAACCTTTAGACCAATTTAAGATCTCAAAAGTCTAAACAAATTCCTCAGAGTACCGTTTTTCAAGATGGAAGCTATTCGTTCCATTCTTCCCTTGGTTCAATAGGGTCAATTTATGACAACAAGGGACCATCACAGGTTTCTGAGGTTTGCATTTCTAGACAAATACTCCAGTTTGTGGTTCTTCCATTCGGCCTTGCCACAGCTCTCAGAATTTTTTCAAAGGTTCTGGGATCCCTGTTGGCGGTGCTCCGATTGCGGGTGCATTGCAGTGGTGCCTTATCTGGACGACATTCTGGTTCAGCCGCCATCATTTCAACAAGCAAGATCCCATTCAGAAATGTTATCTTTCCTGCGATCTCACGGATGGAAGGTGAATTTGGAAGAGAGTTCCTTAGTTCCACCTACCAGGGTAATTTTTTTGGTAACCATAATAAATTCCTTATCAATGAAGATTTTTCTGACAGACGTCAGAAAATAAAAAAATTTCGATTCCTGTCTAGCGCTTCAGTCTTCTCCCCGGCCATCAGTGGCAAGATGCATGGAGGTAATTGGTCTGATAGTAGCAGTCATGGACATCATCCCGTTTACCCGTTTCCACCTCAGCCTTCTGCAGTTATGCATGCTCAGGCAGTGGAACAGAGATTATGCAGATCTATCTCCACGAATACTTCTGGAGCAGGAGACAAGGGATTCTCTTCTTTGTTGGTTGTCTCAGGTACCTCTCCCATGGAAAGTGCTTTTGCAGACCCGCCTGGGTGATTGTGACGACAGACGCGAGCCTACTGGGAGGGCGAAGAGTCTGGGGCTCTCTAAAGGCTCAGGAGACATGGACTCAGTTGGAGTATGTTTTACCCATAAACATTCTGGAGCTGAGAGCAATCTTAAATGCTCTTCTGGCTTGGCCTCAGTTAGCATCGGCCAGGTTTATCAGGTTCTAGTCGGACAACATAACTTCAGTGGCTTACATCAACCATCAAGAGGGAACTCGGAGTTCCTTGGCCATAGCAGAGGTAGCCAAGATAATTTAGTGGGCGGAATACCACATCTGCTGCCTGTCGGCGATCCACATACCAGGAGTGGACAACTGGGAGGCGGATTTTCTGTGCAGACAGATCTTTCACCTGGGGGAGTGGGAACTCCATCTGGAAATGTTCTCCAGCTTGTTTCTCAAATTGGGACAGCCAGAGTTGGATCTCATGGCATTTCGGCAGAATGCCAAGCTTCCGAGGTACGGGTCAACGGATCCTCAGGCGGCACTGATAGACGCTCTGGCAGTACCTTGGATTTCAGCCTCACATACCTATTTCCCCCTTTCGCTTTCCTCCCACGAGTCATTGCTCGAGTCAAACAAGATAGGGTGTTGGTGATTCTCATAGCACCGGCGTGGCCTCGCAGGATCTGGTATGCAGACCTGGTGGAGATGTCATCTCTTCCACCTTTGAGGCTTTCGTTGAGAATGGACCTTCTACTTCAAGGGCCCTTCATCCAAATTTAGTTTCTCTGAAGCTGACTGCTTGGAGATTGAACGCTTAATTTTTCTAAGCGTGGATTTTCAGAGACCATGTTTCAGGCTCGTAAGCCTGTGACTAGAAAGATTTACCATAAGATATGGCGTAAATATCTGCATTGGTGTGAATCCAAGTCTACTCTTGGAGTAGAGTTTGGATTCCTAGAATTTTGTCTCTTCTCCAAGAGGGTTTGGAGAAGGGTTTATCTGCAAGTTCCCTAAAGGGTCAAATTTCTGCCTTATCTATTTTGTTACATAAACGTCTGGGGGATGTACCAGACGTGCAATCGTTCTGTTAGGCCTCGGTCAGAATCAGGCCTGTGTTTAAACCGGTTACTCCTCCTTGGAGTCTTAATCTAATTCTTAACGTTCGTCAACAGGCTCCGTTTGAGCCTATGCATTCCTTAGATATTAGGTTGTTATCTTGGAAGGTTTTGTTTCTTGTTGCCATTTCATCTGCTTGTAGAGTTTCAGAGCTCTTGGCATTACAGTATGAGTCTCCTTACCTTATTTTTAATTTGGATAAGGTAGTTTTGCGTACTAAGTTAGGGTTTCTCCCTAATGTTGGTTTCAGATCGGAACATTAATCAGGAGATTGTTGTTCCGTCCTTGTGTCCTAACCCTTCTTCTCAGAAGGAACGTCTGCTGCTCAATCTGGACGTGGTGCGTGCATTAAAATTCTAATTGCAGGCGACTAAGGATTTTCGTTAGTCTCCTGCTCTGTTTGTGATTTTCTCTGGAAAACGTAAAGGACCGAAAGCTACGGCTACTTCTCTTTCTTTGTGGCTGAAGAGTATCATTCACTTAGCCTATGATTCTGCTGGACGTCAGCTTCCTGAGAGTGTTACGGCTTATTCTATGAGGGCTGTTTCCTCTTCCTGGGCATTCAAAAATGAAGCTTCTGTGGAACAGATTTGCAAGGCTGCAACTTGGTCCTCTCTTTACACTTTTTTCTAAATTCTATAAATTTGACACTTTTATCTCGGCTGAGGCTTCCTTTGGGAGAAAGGTTCTTCAAGCAGTGGTGCCTTTTGTTTAGGTTCCCTGTCTTGTCCCTCCTTATCATCTGTGTCCTATAGCTTGGGTATTGATTCCCAATATTAATTAGATGATCCGTGGACTCATCATGTAATTAGAAAGAAAACAAAATTTATACTTACGTGATAAATTTCTTTCTTTCTTGACATGAGTCCACGGCCCACCCTGTTTCTTAAGGACAAGGTTTTTTGTTATATACTTCAGACACCTCTGCACCTTGTTGCTTCCTTTCTCTCCTTTGCTTCGGTCGAATGACTGAGGTTGGAGGGAAGGGAGGTGATATTTAACAGCTTTGCTGTGGTGCTCTTTGCCGCATCCTACTGGGCAGGAGTGATATTCCCAATAGTAATTGGATCCGTGGACTCATCGTGTCAAGAATGAAATAAATTTATCAGGTAAGCATACGTTTTTTGTTTTTTTTCTCCCATATTCCGGCCCCCTGTATCATGTTAGACATTAGCCAATCACAAACTACTCTACGTACACCCTGTGCGCTTGTGCACATGCTCAGTAGGCGCTTGTTCCCCTGAAAGTGTACAGTGTGTATGTGTGTGTGTGTGTGTTTGTATGTATGTATGTATGTATGTATATGTATGTATATGTATGTATATGTATGTATATGTATGTATATATGGATATGTATGTATATATGGATATGTATGTATATATGGATATGTATGTATATATGGATATGTATGTATATATGGATATGTATGTATATATGGATATGTATGTATATATGGATATGTATGTATGTATGTATGGATATGTATGTATGTATGTATGGATATGTATGTATGTATGTATGGATATGTATGTATGTATGTATGGATATGTATGTATGTATGGATATGTATGTATGTATGGATATGTATGTATGTATGGATATGTATGTATATATGTATGTATATATATGTATATATGTATGTATATATGTATATATATATGTATGTATATATATATGTATGTATATATGTATGTATATATGTATGTATATGTGTGTGTGTGTATATATATATATATATATATATATATATATATATGTGTATATATATATATATATATATATATATATATGTATATATATATATATATGTGTGTATATATATATATATGTATATATATGTGTATATGTGTGTGTGTATATATATATATATATATATATATATATATATATATGTGTATATGTATGTGTGTATATGTGTGTGTATGTGTATATGTATGTGTGTATATATATATGTGTGTGTGTATATATATATATATATATATATGTGTGTGTATATATATATGTGTGTGTATTTGAGTTTATTTGTATCCCTTTAAGAATGAGAAACCCTATTTTACCTTGTCTATTTAATTTCTTGATGGAGAGAGTCCATGAGAACAGAAGGATCTGAAGTTTTCCCGCTTTTGTTCCATTTTCCTGCCTTTATTTCTCTTACCTTTTTGGCGTTGACTGAGGCTGGGTATAAAGGTATGCTGAATGGGGAAGAGCAAAGCTCTTGAATTGTTAGTTTAAATTTGTTTCCTACAAGGGATGGTTTGTGGAATTTCATCATCCAATATTTTTTTTTTTAAAGAAATATCAGGTAAATTTTATGTTTATCAAATGTAATTTGTCTTGCTTGTGTAAAAAAATTAGTTGTATTTTAAGAGTAGAAACAATGCATTTTTGTGTGAAGGTTCTGTCTTGGAGCCTGTAATAGGGGTGGATATAAATTTTAATGACTCTTGTTTTAAGCAGTATTCAGAACTCCCTGAATTGCGTATTGTACAAACGTTTTAATATTTGTGATACATAGTTTTCCACTTAAAGGGACACTCAATCTAAATTAAACTTTCATTATTCAGAAAGAGCATGCAATTTTAAACAACTTTCCAATTTACTTCCATTAACAAAATGTGCAGTCTTTTTATATTTAAACTTTTTGAGTCACCAGCTCCTACTGAGCATGTGTGAGAATAAGCGTGTATGCATTTGTGAATGGCTGATTGCTGTCACATGGAACGTCAATGCATTTGTGATTGGCTGATGGCTGTCACATGGTACAGGGACAGTGGATAGAGACATAACTTTTAATATTGTCAGAAAATAAATCTACTACTCATTTGAAATTCAGACTAAGTGCTATTGCATTGTCTTGTTATCTTGCATTTGTTGATTATGCAAATCTACAGTCTTGACTGGTCCTTTAAGTAACTAACAAAATCCTTTTCTCATTTTTTTTTGTTTGTTTTTTAATATATAATAATTTTTTTACAGAATCTGTGGGTGCTTCAGGTCCGCGACATGTTTTCTGCCCTGTTCACAAACAGGAACAATTAAAGTTGTTTTGTGAAACATGTGATAGGCTGACTTGCCGAGACTGCCAGTTATTGGAGCACAAGGAACACAGGTAATCATGGAATATATATGTAATTTACGCAAACTATAATAGGGCCAGATTTATCAAATTCCAGCAGACAGCGGTGTACATCTTCGCCCCTGTCCGCTCTGCATTGCTTCCCTGTATTTAATATTTATTAAATATGTATTTAATAATCCGGGGGGGGGGGGGGTTGAGATACACCACATAACAGTTGGCACAGTGGGTGAAGAAACAGTGGTCAGAGTGATTTGATAACTCTCTCTCATACCAGCCTTCAGCCAGAACTTTTGATAAAGCCTGCCCAAGGTAGACATATATAGAAGAAATTAGATCTTGTTAATTACTTTGTGTGCCTTATGTAGTAAATACTTATTCATGTAGTTGACTTAAAGAAACATTAATGAGCTGGTTTCCTCTATCTCCTCTAATAATGTGAAGATTACAAAGCAATTACAGTGAGTTGGGGGCCCCTGTTTTTGCTTCCTTATTCCAGGCTGAATAATGAATGCCATTTTCTCGTTCTTGTTGAGTTGACATATCTTATAACATCGTCTGTTATTGTATATATGAATCATTCTCCTAAGGCATATACTGCTTTTTCATGTCTAATGAAACCAATTCTTTTCACACTGGATGTTTTGTGAGTTTAGATAACATATGGAGAAGAATATTTAGATAAATCTAAAGTTTTTTTAAATTTATTTATTCATTGTGCATTATATTACCCCTGCTTGTTAAGCCTCAGAGTGTTAACCAGCTGAATTATTATTATAATGCACAAATTTAATATTTCTTTCCTAAGACATGGAGTCCACAATGTCATTCCAACTACTAGTGGGATATTCACTCCTGGCCAGCAGGAGGCGGCAAAGAGCACTCCAGCAAAGCTGTTTAGTGTCACTTCCCTTACCCATAACCCCCAGTCATTCTCTTTGCCTCTGTCAATGAAGGACGTGAAGTTGGTGTCTGAGGATTTTATTCCTTTTTTGGGTACTTTTACCTGCAAGTAAGGATTTGGGTTTAGCTGTGTCCACGTCAATCTCTTGAGTAAGAGTAGTGGTGGCTTTTAAGCAGTTAGAAAACAAAGCAAGAACCACCTCGCCACTTTCTAACATATTTGCTGCCCTCGGTATAGAAAGCCAGAGTTGGTTACTCTCTCTTTTTCTACAGGTCTCTGTAAGGAGTATGTGTCCTTTCACGCCTTGTGAGCTGTCGTCCTGCCCTATAGCTAGATTTGCAGGTAAGTGCTTTTGTCTTCTAGGTACTGGAGACTTGCACCAGTAATTGGGAAAGCATTCTCTGATTCCAGCCACAAGAGTAGTGTTTTTAGGGACCATAATAGACTCCCTACTAATCAAGATATTTCTGACAGAGGTCAGAAAAACAAAAATCTTCGACTCTTGTCTTCAGTCCTCTCCTCGGCTGTCAGTGGCTCTATGTATGGAGGTAATTGGTCTGATGGTAGCTTCCATGAACATCATTCAGTTTGCTCGGTTCCATCTCAAACCTCTACAGTTATGCATGTTAAGGCAATGGAACGGGGACTATGCGGATCTATCTCCGCAAATAGTTCTGGATCAGGCAACAAGGGACTCTCTTCTGTGGTGGTTGTCTCAGGATCACCTCTCCCAGGGAACTTGCTTTTGCAGACCTTCCTGAGTGATCTTGACCACTGATGCCAGCCTTCTAGGTTGGGGAGCAATTTGGGGGTCATTGAAGACTCAGGGTCTTTGGACTCGGGAGAAATCAGTTCTTTCTATAAACATTCTAGAACTAAAAAAAAGATTTTCAATGCTCTACTGGCCTGGCCTCAGCTAGCCTTAGCCCGGTTTATCAGTTTCAGTCGGACAACTTCACTTCGGTGGCGTACATCAACCACCAGGGGTGAACTCTGAGTTCCTTGGCCATGTCAGAGGTGGCCCGGTTAAGCCAGTGGGGGGAGTCTCACAACTTGTCTTTCTGCGATCCACATCCCAGGAGTGGACAGTGGACAATTGGGAGGCGGATTTTCTGAGCCGACATACCTTTCATCCGGTGGAGTGGGAACTCCATCCGGAAGTATTTTCCAGTTTAATCCTCCAAATGGGGCAGCCAGAACTGGATCTCATCGCTTCTCGGCATAATGCTAAGCTTCTGAGGTACGGCTTCAGGTTAAGGCATCCAAAGGCTCTTGATAGATGCTCTGGCGGTTCTTTGGAATTTCAGTCTAGCATACATATTTCCTCCTTTCGCTTTCCTGCCAAGAGTCATTGCTTGGCTCAAGCAGGAGAGGGTGTTGGTAATTCTCATAGCACCAGCGTGGCCTTGCAGGATCTGGTATGCAGATCTAGTGGAAATGCCGTCTTTACTTCCATGGAGACTTCCTCTGAGGAAGGACCTTCTACTTCAGGGTCCTTTTCTTCATCCAAATCTTGTTTCTCTGAAGCTGACTGGAGATTGAATGCTTGATTTTATCAAAGCGTGGGTTTTCAGAGTCGGTCATTGAAACCATGATTCAGGCTCGTAAGCCTGTGACAAGAAAGATTTACTATAAGATATGGCGTAAATATCTGTATTGGTGTGAATCCAGAGGCTACTCTTGGAGTAGAGTCGGGATTCGTAGGATTTTGTCTTTTCTCCAGGAGGGTCTGGAGAAGGGTTTGTCAGCTAGTACTCTGTAAGGTCAGATTTCTGCGTTGTCTATTTTGTAGCATAAGCATTTGGCGGATGTGCCAGACGTGCAATCTTTCTGTCAGGCTTTGATTAGGATTAGGCCTCTGTTTAAGACCGTTACTCCTCCCTGGAGTCTTAACCTTGTTCTTAGAGTTTTACAGCAGGCTCTGTTTAAACCTATGCATTCCTTAGATATCAAGATGTTATCTTGGAAGATTTTGTTTCTTGTTGCTTCTTCTGCTCAGTTTCGGAACTCTCGGCTCTGCAGTTTGATTCTCCTTATCTTATTTTTCATTCTGATAAGGTGGTTTTATGTACTAAATTAGGTTTCCTACTTAGAGGTTGTTTCAGACAACGATATTTATCAGGAGATTGTGGTTCCTTCTTTGTGTCCTAATTCTTCTTCTTCTAAGGAGCGTTTATTGCACAACCTAGATGTTGTGCAGGCATTGAAGTTCTATCTTCAGACGACTAAGGACTTTTGTCAGTCTTCTGCTTTGTTTTTTTTTTTTTTTTCTGGGAAGCGCAAGGGTCAGAAAGCTATGGCTACTTCTTTGGCTAAGGAGTATTATTCGTTTGGCCTATGAGACTGCTGGACAGCAGCCTCCTGAGAGAATCGCTGCTCATTCTACGAGGGCTGTTTCTTTTTCCTGGGCATTTAAAAATGAAGCTTATGTGGAACAGTTTTGCACGGCTGCAACTTGGCCCTCTTTGCATACTTTTTCAAAGTTTTATAAATTTGATACTTTTGCCTCAGCTGAGGCTTCTTTTGGGAGAAGGGTTTGTCAAGCAGTGGTGCCTTCTGTTTAGGTCTACCTGTCTTAGGAGAAGAAGAATTTGGACACAAAGAAGGAACCACACTCTCCTGATAAATATTCTTGTTTGAAACAACCTCTAGGTAGGAAACCCAGTTTAGTACGTAAAACCACCTTATCAGAATGAAAAAGATTAAGGAGTATCAAACTGCAGAGCCGACAGTTCCGAAACTCTGAGCAGAAGAAATAGCAACATCTGTGTCCTCTAGCTTGGGTATTGATTCCCACTAGTAATTGATGATTCCGTGATACATTTATGCTTACATGATTTATTCCCGGATATGGTGAGTCCACGGCCCACCCTTTATTTAAGACAGTTATTTTTTCTAAAACCTCAGGCACCTCTACACTTTTGTGTTATCTCTTTCCATTTTTCCTTCGACCGAATGACTGGAGGTTATGGGTAAGGGAAGTGACATATATAGCAGCTTTGCCGCCTCCTGCTGGCCAGGAGTGATATTCCCACTAGTAATTGATGATTCCGTGGATTCACCATATCCGGAAATAAATAAATGTATCAAGTAAGCATAAATTATGTTTTTTCCTGCAGACTCTACCGTGCAGTTACAATCTTCGGTGCCTGCGGCCCTGAGTGCCTTTCCTCGCTCTAACAAACGCAAGAGAAAGGTTAAACATAGTTCTCCTGACCTAGAGTCATCTAAATATTTGTCGGATTTACCTACTATGTCCCAGCTATCCGAGGATAGCTATCCTCTGTAACTTCAGAGGGTGATCTTTCTGAGTCGTAGACTTCAGTTTCTAAAACTCCTTCAGTGGAGGAACTCTCCTTAGATTTAAAATTGAGCATCTGCTTTTTTTTTATTAAAGGAGGTTCTGTTTACGCTAGAGGTTCCAGAGGCTACACTCCCTGTGGAGCCTAAGATCCCTAAATTAGACAGGGTTTACGAAGATAGGAAGGTCTCTCTGACTTTTCCTGTGCCATTTAAGATGGTGAACATTATTAGTAACAAATAGGAAAGAATATGAACGTGTCTTTCCCCCTTGTCTACTTTTAAAAAATGATTCCCGGTCCCTGACTCTCAATTAGACTTGTGAAGTTCCTACCCTGATGTGGATGGTGCTATTTCTACACTAAGTGTACAATCTCTCTGGAGGATAGTTCTTCTTTTAGAGAGCCAATGGATAAGAAAATGGAAACCTTTCTGAGGAAGATGTTTCAACATAGTTTTTTTATTTCAACCCGCGGCAGTGGTAGCCGCGGTTGCTGGAACAGCTACCTACTGATGCGACACTGTCGGATCTCATTGAGGTGGAGACTTCCCTCGAGGATATTCAGGAGAGACTTAAGACTGAGAATTGCTAACTCCTTCCTCTGTGACACGAATATGCAGATTATTTGCATAAATGCAAAGCCTTCTGGCTTTGCGGTCTTAGCCCTCCGTGCTCTCTGATTGAAGTCTTGGTCTGTGGATATGACTTCTAAATCCATACTCCTTTCCCTTCCGTTCAAGGGGAAGATTTTATTTGGTCCGGGGCTGGACTCCATTATTTCTACGGTTACCGGAGAGAAGTGTGCTTTCCTACAGCAGGATAAGAAAAATATGCCTAAGGGATGGCAATTGTCTAATTTTCGTTCTGACAAATTGCAAACGACAGCAATCTTTCTCCAAGTCCACTTGGAAGCTGGCTCAGTCCTGGAATAAGTCCAAAAGTCTAAGAAGCTCGCCGAAACCAAATCGGAATGAAAGGGCGGCCCCCGATTCGGGATCTGATCGAGTAGGGGACAGACTGTGTCTCTCTTTGCAGACGCTTGGTTCCAGGATGAACAGGATCCTTGGGTCTTGGAGGTTGTATCTCAGGAAGGAATACAGGATAGGATTCAAGTCTCATCGCCCAGGGGCAGATTCCTACTCTCCATTCTTTCGACAAGACCAGAAAAGAGGGCTGCCTTCTTAGGTTGCGTACGGGATCTCTCCTCTCAAGGAGTAATTGTCCTGGTACCTAAAGTAGAAAGAGGTTTGGGGTTTTGAAACCTTTTTGTGGTTCCAAAAAAGGAGGGAACTTTTCGTCCAATTCTGGACCTAAAGTGCCTAAACAAGCTTCTGAGTGTTCCCTCTTTAAAGATGGGGACAATACGGCCAATCCTTCCTCTGGTTCAGGAAAGACAGTTTATAACCACAATAGACCTGAAGGATACATATCCTTCACGTTCCGATACACAGGGAACATTTTCTGTTACTGAGGTTTGCCTTTCTGGACCTGCACTTTCTGTTGCCAGAACACGAGATATTGCAGTAGCGCCTTACCTGGATGATATCTTGGTACAGGCACCATCTTTTTTCGTCTATTGAAAGAACATTGAGTCCCTTCTCAATCTTCTTCGAACACATGGATGGAAGATAAACTTGGAAAAGAGTTGTCTTTCTCCAAATACAAGAAGAGACAGAAGCGCCACATGGCCCAATATTGTCTGGTCCAAAAACGAATAAATGTGTGTACACAGAGTAAACTCACATTTGTTGAAGCACCTCAATTAGTGCTATAGAAGCAGTCTGAGATTTCTTACAGTCACCTAGGGGACCAACCTCCGGTATTGGTATGATGTCTATATCAAAATGACATAGACACAGGTGCCTATATGGCCTAGTATTGTCTTAACACAGGTGAGTCAGTGTGTTAATATAGAAAGGTACTCACATTAGCTGTAGCATCTCCCTTGATGCTATAGAGGCAGGATGGGATCAATATAGTCACCCACCAGACTTAAACAAAGGCCTGCTGGACACAGATGGAAGTCAGAAACCGCCAGTGGTCAGGTGAGACCCAGGATAGAGAGCCCCTCTCACCAGAGGGATAGATAGCAACAAAATAGATGGTAGCAAGTGTTCAAAATATAAAAAATAGTTTTATTAAAATAATAAAAACAAGGCAACGCGTTTCTCAGCTCAGGGCGGTTTCATCGATGAAGCCTGATGAAACAGCCCTGAGCTGAGAAACGCAGTATAATTCCTTCATCTGATGCTAAAGTCATCTCCTTCAGATGTTTGCTTGCACACCTTGTGTATTGTTAAAGGAGGTTTTAGCTATTTGGACGACATAGATATCCCTGTCATTGTAAACCCTTGGAAGTTTTGTAAACTTAATCATTTCTATGATGATCCTTCCTTTGCGGAAATGTTTTGAGACATCTTATGAAAATTTTCACAAGTGTAGGAGAAGCTAGGGATACCTTTATCTCTGTCTCCCGTCCTTTTATTGATTTTCCTGTTGTTGACCCCATTAAAATGCACAGTGCTCTAAGTAGAAGGGAGATTTTCTACTACGGCTCAGAATTTTGATCCCTATGGAGGGTAGCTGATGGTAGTGTTACCTCAGACGGACTCGGACGTCCTGTCCTTTAGATTTAAGCTTGAACATCTCCGCCTGTTACTTCGGGAGGTTTTAGCGACTCTGGATGACTGTGACTCTATTGTGGTACCACCAGAAAAATTGTGTAAGATGGACAAATACTTAGAGGTGCCGGCTTACTCTGATGTTTTTCTGGTTCGTAAGAGAATCTCGGAAATTATTATGCGGGAATGGGACAGACCAGGTATCCCGTTCTCACCTTCTCCTAATTATAAGAAAATGTATCCCATATCTGACACTGTTCGGGACTCTTGGCAAACAGTCCCTAAGGTGGAGGGAGCTATATCTACCCTGGCTAAGCGTACAACTATTCCTATTGAGGACAGTTGTGCTTTCAAAGACCCTATGGATAAGAAATTGGAGGGTCTCCTAAAAAAGTTATTTATTCATCAGGGTTTCCTTTTTACAACCGACGGCCTGCATTGTACCAGTTACCACTGCGGCGGCCTTCTGGTTTGATGCCTTAGAAGAGTCTCTTAAGACTGAGACTCCTTTAGAGGACATTTTAGATAGAATTAAGGCTCTTAAGCTGGCTAATTTTTTTATTACGGATGCCGCCTTTCAGATTGCCAAATTGGCGGCTAACAATGCTAGATTTGCCATTTTTGCGCGTAGAGCGTTATGGTTAAAATCTTGGTCTGCTGATGTGTCATCTAAGTCAAAACTTTTGGCTATTCCTTTCAAAGGGAAGACCCTATTCGGGCCTGACTTGAAAGAAATCATTTCTGACATTACGGGAGGTAAGGGTCATCTCCTACCTCAGGATAGAACTGCTAAACTGAGGGGTAAACAAAATAATTTTCGTTCCTTTCAGAACTTCAAAGGAGTCCCCTCTTCTTCCTCTCCTTCAGCTAGACAGGAAGGGAATTTTACTCAGACCAAGTCCGTCTGGAGACCCAAACAGACTTGGAAGAAGGGTAAACAACCCAAGAAGCCCGCTGCTGTTACCAAGACAGCATAAAGGGGCGGCCCCCGATCTGGGACCGGATCTAGTAGGGGGCAGACTTTCTCTCTTTGCTCAGGCTTGGGTAAGAGATGTTCAGGACCCCTGGACACTGGAAATCGTGTACCAAGGGTATCAACTGGAATTCAAAGATTCTCTCCCAAGGGGGAGGTTTCTTCTTTCACGATTATCTGTAGACCAGATAAAAAGAGACGCGTTCTTACGTTGTGTAAAAGACCTCTCTACTATGGGAGTAATTTGTCCCGTTCCAATACTGGAGCAGGCGCAGGGGTTTTACTCAAATCTTTTCATGGTTCCCAAAAAAGAGGGAACGTTTAGACCCATTTTAGATCTCAAGAGTCTAAACAAGTTTCTCAGAGTTCCATCCTTCAAGATGGAGACTATTCGAACAATGCTACCATTGATCCAGGATGGTCAATATATGACTACCGTGGACTTGAAGGATGCTTACCTTCATATTCCTATCCACAAGGATCATCATCAGTTCCTGAGGTTTGCCTTCCTGGACAAACATTTTCAGTTCGTGGCTCTTCCCTTCGGGTTGGCCACAGCACCCAGGATCTTCACGAAGGTTCTAGTGTCCTTTCTGGCGGTTCCCAGATCGCGGGGTATTGCAGTGGCGCCTTATCTAGACGATATTCTGATCCAGGCGTCGTCTTACCATCTGACAAAGTCTCATACAGACATGGTTCTGTCCTTTCTGAGGACTCACGGGTGGAAGGTGAATCTTGAAAAGAGTTCACTAATTCCACAGACAAGGGTTCCCTTCTTGGGAACTCTGATGGATTCCATATCCATGAAAATTTTCTTGACAGAGGTCAGAAAGTTAAAGATTCTGAATACATGCCGAACCCTTCAGTCCAATTCTCGGCCATCAGTGGCTCAGTGCATGGAGGTAATAGGATTGATGGTGGCGGCAATGAACATCATCCCATTTGCTCGTTTTCATCTCAGACCGCTACAACTGAGCATGATCAGGCAGTGGAATGGAGATTATGCAAATTTGCCTCCTCAGATAGATCAGCATCAGGAGACAAGAGACTCTCTTCTTTGGTTGTTGCCGGATCATCTATCCCAAGGGACATGCTTCCGCAAACCCTCATGGGTGATAGTGACAACGGACGTCAGTCTACTAGGTTGGGGTGCAGTCTGGAATTCCCTGAAGGCTCAGGGTGTGTGGACTCGGTCAGAGTCACTTCTCCCAATCAATATTCTGGAATTGAGAGCAATATTCAATGCGCTTCAGGCTTGGCCTCAGTTGGCTTCGGCGAAGTTCATCCTTTTTCAGTCGGACAACATCACGACTGTGGCTTACATCAATCATCAGGGAGGGACAAGGAGTTCCTTAGCGATGACAAAAGTATCCAAGATAATTCAGTGGGCGGAGGCTCACTCTTGTTATCTGTCAGCAATCTACATCCCAGGAGTGGACAACTGGGAAGCGGACTTTTTAAGCAGACAGACGTTTCATCCGGGGGAGTGGGAACTCTATCCGGAGGTTTTTGCCGCCCTGGTTCTCAGATGGGGCAGACCGGATTTGTATCTAATGGCGTCTCGTCAGAATGCCAAGCTCCCAAGATACGGATCCAGGTCAAGGGATCCTCAGGCTGAACTGATAGATGCCTTGGTCGTTCAACTTAGCTTATGTGTTTCCACCGTTTGCTCTCCTTCCCCGAGTGATTGCTCGGATCAAACAGGAGAGGGCTTCAGTAATCCTAATCGCGCCTGCGTGGCCTCGCAGGACTTGGTATGCCGATCTAGTGGACATGTCCTCTCTGCCGCCGTGGAAGCTTCCATTGAAAAATAGAATTATCGAACATAAGAGCAATATTAGGACTGGCAATATAAAAGCCCCTTTTGGCTGCCCATTTTTTGAAAGCTGGCCACTCTATCAGTCAATTGAAATTTCAAATTATTGATAGCATTAGTACCCCACGTAGAGGGGGAGATAGAAAGGTATTACTTAAACAAAAAGAATCCTATTGGATATATGAACTTGAATGCCTGGAACCCAAGGGGTTAAATAGGGACTGGGATCTCACTGTCTTCCTATAATGAATATATCTTATGAATTTAATGTAATCATGAGTATTAAGTTTATTTTTAAGTATGGATGGCTTTAGTTTGACTACTCTATTTAAATTTCTTGCTGTTGTACATATTATAAGAAATGAATTGACCTTGTTAGCTAAAATGGTTAAAATGTTAATGTCTGTATAAGGAATGGGTTAAATGTACTTGTGAGCCACCTGGTAGTATACATGTATGTCACTTTGTGGTTTGTAGTAGGCATGGCATGAATAAGGGATAAGATCCCGAAACGTTGCCTTCCTTTTTGTCTCTACAATAAATTATTACTGCATTTGCTGTCACCCGCCTGCTGTTACTAGAAAAATCTACCATAAGATATGGCGTAAATATCTATTGGTGCGAATCCAAGGGCTACTTATGGAGTAGAGTTAGGATACCCAGGATTCTGTCTTTTCTCCAAGAAGGATTGGAGAAAGGGTTATCAGCAAGTTCCTTAAAGGGACAAATCTCTGCTTTGTCAATTTTACTACACAAACATTTGGCAGATGTTTCAGACGTTCAGTCCTTTTGTCAGGCTCTGACCGGAATCAAGCCTGTGTTTAGACCAATTGTTCCACCCTGGAGTTTGAATTTAGTTCTTAATGTTCTTCAAGGGGTTCCGTTTGAACCCATGCATTCCATAGATATTAAGTTATCTTGGAAAGTTTTATTTTTGGTTGCTATTTCTTCTGCTCGTAGAGTTTCTGAGCTTTCAGCGTTACAATGTGACTCGCCTTATCTTATCTTCCATTCTGATAAGGTGGTTTTACGTACAAAACCTGGTTTCCTTCCTAAGGTTGTTTCAAATAAAATTATTAATCAGGAAATTGTTGTTCCTCCCTTGTGTCCTAATCCTTCTAAGGAGGAGCGTCTGTTACATAACTTGGACGTGGTCCGTGCTCTGAAGTTTTACTTGCAGGCGACTAAGGAATTTCGTCAATCATCTTCATTATTTGTTGTTTTTTCTGGAAAGCGTAAGGGCCAGAAAGCTACGGCTTCCTCTTTCTTTTTGGCTGAAGAGTATCATCCGTCTGGCATATGAGACTGCTGGACAGCAGCCTCCTGAAAGAATTACGGCTCATTCTACTAGGGCTGTGGCTTCCTCATGGGCATGTAAAAACGATGCTTCTGTTGAACAGATTTGCAAGGCTGCAACTTGGTCGTCTCTTCACACTTTTTCAAAATTTTCCAAATTAGATACTTTTGCTTCTTCTGAGGCTGTTTTTTAGAGAGGGGTTCTTCAGGCAGTGTGGTGCCTTCCGTTTAGGTTCCTGTCTTGTCCCTCCCTTTCATCCGTGTCCTATAGTTTTGGTATTGTTTCCCATAAGTAAGGATGAAATCCGTGGACTCGTCATATCTTGTAAAAGAAAAGGAAATTTATGTTTACCTGATAAATTTATTTCTTTTACGATATGATGAGTCCACGGCCCACCCTGTCATTTCTAAGACAGGTATTTATTTTTTTGTTAAACTTCAGTCACCTCTGCACCTTTGGCTTTTCCTTTCTCTTCCTAACTTCGGTCGAATGACTGGAGTGGGAGGGAAGGGAGGGGCTATATATACAGCTCTGCTGTGGTGCTCTTTGCCACTTCCTGCTAATCAGGAGGCGTTATCCCATAAGTAAGGATGAAATCCGTGGACTCGTCATATCGTAAAAGAAATAAATTTATCAAGTAAGCATAAATTTCCTTTTTTCATTCATGATTCAGATAGAGAATACAATTTTAAACAACTTTCTAATTTACTTCTATAATTTAATTTGCTTCCTTCTCTTGTTATCCTTTGCTGAAAGGTTTATCTATGCAAGCTCAGACGCAGCAGAGAACCTAGGTTCCAACTGTTGATTGGTTTTATATATATATATATATATATAAAACATAATTTATGTAAGAACTTACCTGATAAATTCATTTCTTTCATATTAGCAAGAGTCCATGAGCTAGTGACGTATGGGATATACATTCCTACCAGGAGGGGCAAAGTTTCCCAAACCTTAAAATGCCTATAAATACACCCCTCACCACACCCACAATTCAGTTTAACGAATAGCCAAGAAGTGGGGTGATAAGAAAGGAGCGAAAGCATCAAAAATAAGGAATTGGAATAATTGTGCTTTATACAAAAAAATCATAACCACCACAAAAAGGGTGGGTCTCATGGACTCTTGCTAATATGAAAGAAATTAATTTATCAGGTAAGTTCTTACATAAATTGTTTTCTTTCATGTAATTAGCAAGAGTCCATGAGCTAGTGACATATGGGATAGCAGATACCCAAGATGTGGAACTTCCACGCAAGAATCACTAGAGAGGGAGGGATAAAATAAAGCCAGCAAATTCCGCTGAAAAAATAATCCACAACCCAAATCAAAAGTTTTAATCTTAATAATGAAAAAAACTGAAATCATAAGCAGAAGAATCAAACTGAAAAAGCTGCCTGAAGTAACTTTTCTACCAAAAACTGCTTCAGAAGAAGAGAAAACATCAAAATGGTAGAATTTAGTAAAAGTATGCAAAGAAGACCAAGTTGCTGCTTTGCAAATCTGATCAACAGAAGCTTCATTCCTAAAAGCCCACGAAGTAGAATCTGACCTAGTAGAATGAGCCGTAATCCTTTGAGGCGGGGACTTACCCGACTCCACATAAGCATGATGAATCAAAGACTTTAACCAAGACGCCAAAGAAATGGCAGAAGCTTTCTGACCTTTCCTGGAACCAGAAAAGATAACAAATAGACTAGAAGTCTTTCTAAAATCTTTAGTAGCTTCAACATATTTCAAAGCTCTTACTACATCCAAAGAATGTAAAGATCTCTCCTTTGAATTCTTAGGATTAGGACACAATGAAGGAACAACAATCTCTCTACTAATGTTGTTAGAATTCACAACCTTAGGTAAAAATTGAAATGAAGTCCGCAACACCGCCTTATCCTGATGAAAAATCAGAAAAGGAGATTCACAAGAAAGAGCAGATAACTCAGAAACTCTTCTAGCAGAAGAGATGGCCAAAAGGAACAAAACTTTCCAAGAAAGTAATTTAATATCAAGAGAATGCATAGGTTCAAACAGAGGAGCCTGTAAAGCCCTCAGAACCAAATTAAGACTCCAAGGAGGAGAAATTGACTTAATGACAGGTTTGATACGAACCAAAGCCTGTACAAAACAATGAATATCAGGAAGATTAGCAATTTTTCTGTGAAAAAGAACAGAGAGCAGAAATTTATGCCTTCAAGGAACTTGCAGATAAACCTTTATCCAAACCATCCTGAAGAAACTGTAAAATTCTAGGAATTCTAAAAGAATGCCAGGAGAACTTATGAGAAGAACACCAAGAAATATAAGTCTTCCAGACTCGATAATAAATCTTTCTAGACACAGATTTACGAGCCTGTAACATAGTATTAATTACTGAGTCAGAGAAACCTCTATGACTAAGAATCAAGCGTTCAATTTCCATACCTTCAAATTTAATGATTTGAGATCCTGATAGAAAAATGGGCCTTGAGATAGAAGGTTTGGTCTTAACGGGAGTGTCCAAGGTTGGCAACTGGCCATCCGAATGAGATCCGCATACCAAAACCTGTGAAGCCATGCTGGAGCCACCAGCAGAACAAACGAATGTTCCATTAGGATTTTGGAAATCACTCTTGGAAGAAGAACTAGAGGCGGAAAGACATAAGCAGGATGATAATTCCAAGGAAGCGACAACGCGTCCACTGCTTCCCCCTGAGGATCCCTGGATCTGGACAGATACCTGGGAAGTTTCTTGTTTAGATGAGAGGCCATCAAATCTATTTCTGGAAGTCCCCAGATTTGAACAATCTGGAGAAATACCTCTGGGTGAAGAGACCATTCGCCCGGATGTAACGTCTGGCGACTGAGATAATCCGCTTCCCAATTGTCTACACCTGGGATGTGAACCGCAGAAATTACAGGAGCTGGATTCCGCCCATACAAGTATCCGAGATACTTCTTTCATAGCTTGAGGACTGTGAGTCCCACCTTGATGATTGACATACGCCACGGTTGTGACATTGTCCGTCTGAAAACAAATAAACGATTCTCTCTTCAGAAGAGGCCAGAACTGAAGAGCTCTGAAAATCGCACGGAGTTCCAAAATGTTGATTGGTAATCTTGCCTCCTGAGATTCATAAACCCCCTGCACTGTCAGAGATCCCCATACAGCTCCCCAATCTGAAAGACTCGCATCTGTTGAGATCACAGTCCAGGTTGGGCGAACAAAAGAGGCCCCTTGAATTAAACGATGGTGATCCAACCACCAAGTCAGAGAAGACCGAACATTGGGATTTAAGGATATTATTTGTGAAATCCTTGTATAATCCCTGCACCACTGATTCAGCATACAAAGCTGAAGAGGTCTCATGTGAAAACGAGCAAAGGGGATCGCGTCCGATGCAGCAGTCATGAGACCTAGAATTTCCATGCAAAAAGCTACCGAAGGGAATGACTGAGACTGAAGGTTTCGACAAGCTGAAACCAACTTCAGACGTCTCTTTTCTGTTAGAGACAAAGTCATGGACACTGAATCTATTTGAAAGCCCAAAAAGGTTACCTTTGTCTGAGGAATCAAGGAACTCTTTGGTAAATTGATCCTCCAACCATGTTTTTGAAGAAACACAAGTTGATTCGTATGAGATTCTGCAGAATGCGAAGACTGAGCAAGTACCAAGATATCGTCCAAATAAGGAAATACCGCAATACCCTGTTCTCTGATTACAGAGAGAAGGGCACCGAGAACCTTTGAAAAGATCCTTGGAGCTGTTGCTAGGCCAAACGGAAGGGCAACAAACTGGTAATGCTTGTCTAGAAAAGAGAATCTCAGAAACTGATAGTGATCTGGATGAATTTGAATATGAAGATATGCATCCTGTAAATCTATTGTGGACATATAATGCCCTTGCTGAACAAAAGGCAGAATAGTCCTTATAGTCACCATTTTGAATGTTGGTATTCTTACATAACGATTCAAAATTTTTAGATCCAGAACTGGTCTGAAGAAATTCTCCTTCTTTGGTACAATGAATAGATTTGAGTAAAACCCCAGACCCTGTTCCAGAACTGGAACTGGTACAATTACCCCAGCCAACTCTAGATCTGAAACACATTTCAGAAATGCCTGAGCCTTCACTGGGTTTACTGGAATGCGAGAAAGAAAAAATCTTCTCACAGGGGGTCTTATCTTGAAACCTATTCTGTAACTTTGAGAAACAATGTTCTGAATCCAAAGACTGTGAATCGAATTTATCCAAACATCTTTGAAAAATCATAACCTGCCCCCTACCAGCTACGCTGGAATAAGGGCCGCACCTTCATGCGGATTTAGGAGCTGGTTTTGACTTTCTAAAAGGCTTGGATTTATTCCAGACTGGAGAAGGTTTCCAAACGGAAACCGTTCCTTTAGAGGAAGGGTCAGGCTTCTGTTCTTTATTCTGACGAAAGGAACGAAAACGATTAGCAGCCCTGTATTTACCTTTAGATTTTTTGTCTTGAGGCAAAAAGGTTCCCTTACACCCAGTAACAGTTGAAATAATAGAATCCAACTGTGAACCAAATAATTTATTACCTTGGAAAGAAAGAGAAAGTAAAGTTGACTTAGAAGTCATATCTGCATTCCAAGATTTAAGCCATAAAGCTCTTCTAGCTAAAATAGCTAAAGACATATATCTGACATCAATTCTAATGATATCAAAAATGGCATCACAAATAAAGTTATTAGTATGTTGAAGAAGTTTAACAATGCTATAAGCATTATGTTCTGACACTTGTTGCGCTAAAGCCTCCAACCAGAAAGTGGAAGCTGCAGCAACATCAGCCAAAGAAATAGCAGGTCTAAGAAGATTACCTGAACATAAATAAGCTCTCCTTAGAAAGGATTCAAGCTTCCTATCTAAAGGATCCTTAAAGGAAGTACTATCTGCCGTAGGAATAGTAGTACGTTTAGCAAGAGTAGAAATAGCCCCATCAACTTTAGGGATTTTGTCCCAAAATTCCAATCTATCAGATGGCACAAGGTACAATTTCTTAAACCTTGGAGAAGGAGTAAATGAAGTACCCAGACTATTCCATTCCCTAGAAATTACTTCTGAAATAGCATCAGGAACTGGAAAAACTTCAGGAATAACTACATGAGGTTTGAAAACCAAATTTAAACGCTTAGTAGATTTAGTATCAAGAGGACTAGACTCCTCCATATCTAAAGCAACTAACACTTCTTTAAGTAAAGAACGAATAAACTCCATCTTAAATAAATATGAAGATTTATCAGTGTCAATATCTGAGGCAGAATCTTCTGAGCCAGATAGATCCTCATCAGAAACAGATAAGTCAGAATGATGACGGTCACTTAAAAATTCATCTGAAATATGAGAAGTTTTAAAAGACCTTTTACGCTTACTGGAAGGAGGAATAACAGACAGAGCCTTCCTAATAGATTTAGAAGCAAATTCTTTTACATTAACAGGGACATCCTGAACATTAGATGTTGAAGGAACTTCTGCATTAGAAAGTTTATCATGACAGTTATCACAAACAGCCGGAGGAACAGTTACCAAAAGTTTACAACAGATGCACTTAACTTTGGTAGAACCAGCATCAGGCAGCGTCTTTCCAGAAGTAGATTCTGATCCAGGGTCATGTTGAGACATCTTGCAATATGTAATAGAAAAAACAACATATAAAGCAAAATTATCAAATTCCTTAAATGACAGTTTCAGGAATGGGAAAAAATGCCAAATGAACAAGCCTCTAGCAACCAGAAGCAATGAAAAAATGGGACTGAAATAATGTGAAAAAAAGGTGGAGACAAGAATGACGCCCACATTTTTTGGCGCCAAAAATGACGCCCACATTATTGGCGCCAAGTACAACGCCCATATTTTTTGGCGCCAAGAATGACGCCACATCCTGTGACGTCAAAAAACGACGCCCACAATTTTGGCGCAAAAAAACGTCTGAACATCAAATATGACGCAACCATACGCAAACTTCCGGCGTCAATCAAGGCGCCGGAAATGACAAAATTTTTGTGCCAAAAAAGTTTGCGCCAAAAATGACGCAACAAATTGAAGCATTTTCAGCACCCGCGAGCCCACAGGGAAAAAAAAGTCAATTGAAAAAAAATCTTAAGGTAAGAAAAAATATTTCATATGCATTATCCCAAATAATGAAACTGACTTTCTGAAATAAGGAAAACTGATCATCCTGAATCAAGCAAATATAAGTTTAAACACATATATTTAGAACTTTACATATAAAGTGCCCAACCATAGCTTTGAGTGTCATAAATAGAAATAAGATTTACTTACCCCAAGACACTCATCTACATATAGTAGATAGCCAAACCAGTACTGAAACGAGAATCAGTAGAGGTAATGGTATATAAGAGTATATCGTCGATCTGAAAAGGGAGGTAGGAGAAGAAATCTCTACGACCGATAACAGAGAACCTATGAAATAGATCCCGTAGAAAGGAGACCATTGAATTCAAATAGGCAATACTCTCTTCACATCCCTCTGACATTCACTGCACTCTGAGAGGAAAACCGGGCTCCAGCCTGCTGCGAAACGCATATCAACGTAGAATCTAGCACAAACTTACTTCACCACCTCCATGGGAGGCAAATTTTGTAAAACTGAATTGTGGGTGTGGTGAGGGGTGTATTTATAGGCATTTTAAGGTTTGGGAAACTTTGCCCCTCCTGGTAGGAATGTATATCCCATACGTCACTAGCTCATGGACTCTTGCTAATTACATGAAAGATATATATATATATATATATATATATATATATATATATATATATATATATATATATATATATATATATATATATATATATATATATATATATATATATGTTTCTGAATAGCACGGGGACGACGACGACAAACCAATACATATAGGGGATAACTCTACAATGGCGCAACCTATGATGTAATTAGAACAATTTCTTTAGGGAGTATCATGTAGCCAATCACTGATGTTAGCCGATAATATTTTGTATAAATAGATTAGTGGACCTAAAATTCTATGTCTAATTGTAAATAATGCTGTATAATTAAGTAAGCTATTATAATTAAAGGGACACTGAACCCAAATTTTTTCTTTCATGATTCAGATAGAGCATGCAATTTTAAGCAACTTTCTAATTTACTTCTATTATCAATTTTAATTTGTTCTCTTGCTATCTTTATTTGAAAAGAAGGCATCTCAGCTAAGGAGCCAGCAAATGTTTGATTCAGGACCATGATCAGCACTTGTTTATTGGTGCTGACCAATCAGCAAGGACAACCCAGGTTGTTCACCTAAAATGGGCTGGCATCTAAACTTACATTCTTGCTTTTCAAATAAACATACCAAGAGAATGAAGAAAATGATAATAGGAGTAAATTAGAAAGTTGCTTAAAAATGCATGCTCTATGTGAATCACGAAAGAAAATTTTTGAGTACAGTGTCCCTTTAATGACAGTATGGTTGTTACCTCTAAATCAATAATACGTGATACTGATAGCTGTCTATACAGACTAGGTTCATATAAATTTTATCAATAAATATGCATATCATTAAGGATAAATACAATATGTATCGAGTACACAGATATAACCGCAATAATGCAAACACTCTGTATGTCAAATATGGGAGGCGATATTCCCTTTTAAAAAGATGTAAAATGTCACTTATATTGTCCCCTTCATTAGTAGAAAACCGATTGGGGATAAGGTTCTTCTTAGTTATAAATCCAAAATGATAACAAGTAGACAGTACGGCTCCCTTTGGGAATTTACTCACACTTCTTCACCTCAATCCTATGAGTTAAGTGCCGCGTAGTGTAAGGGAAAACCCTTGGGGAAACAGATCCGTATCATCTCTGTGTCCTTAGAACTTACTGCTGCTCTTCTAAAGGGTTGTCTCCAAGCATGTATAATATAAAGACACAAAAAGAAAATAATAGTGCAACCCAATTTATAATAGTTACACTCTGTTTTATTTCAATCAATTGTGTGCTTACAATAAAAGACCTCAATAGGATTTGAGGTAATTAAAAACAATAATGCTTGGTATAGCATATGCAGTAGTAGAAACGTCCTTATTATGAAGAGAGCACTTCTGCAAATAAAGATATGGTGTCCTAAAGCGTTTCAAAGGGATCTCATGTTTCACCCTTCTTCCTCAGAGGCTATCACCATTTGTCGTTCTAAGGTGGTTTAAAAAGTATTTCCCGGGGCGGCGGCACGCACCCTCTCATCATTCATTTGTTCATTTTTCTGGGTGTGTTGTGTCGTAGCATTACCCACGTGGTCAGTATCACCTGATGTTTCATTCAAACTATTGGACCGGTGTCTTTCTCTGGCGTGTTGGCTACACGCCCACTTTCTAGTAGTATGTGACGTTTGCGCCGTGTTTTTATGTGATAGTTGGTAAATCGGACAGACACATTGTACTCTTGTATCTAACCCCTAACTATCCATGGCCTCAAAGTGGACATAACATTGTATGAGATGCACATATTTTATATGAAGTAAATAAATTCTGCACTCAATAGATGTCCTGTATACTCTCGATATTTTTTGGCGAGTGTGTTATTGGTTGATACTGTAGTTCGTGTGTAAAATGTATTTTAACATTTCCAGATTAAATACATAATCTATATAGGATCAGTGATATGATATGTATGTATGTGTGTGTGTGTGTATGTGTGTATATATATATATATATATATATATATATATATATATATATATATATATATATACATACATATACACACACACACACATACACATACATATATATATGTTATGTGTGTGTGTGTGTATGTATATATATGTATATGTGTATGTATATATATATATATATGTATATATGTATGTATATATATATATATATATATATATATATATATATATATATATATATATATATATATATATATATATATAGTTAGTGATTGGCTCACCAATGTGTTCAGTTAGAGACCATTAGTGCATTGCGGCTCCTTCAACAAATGATACCAAGAGAATTAAATAAATTAGATAATAGAAGTAAATTAGAAAGTTGTTTAACCCCTTAAGGACACGGCCATTTTTAAATTTCTTTCCCTTAAGGACCAGGGCTATTTTTACATTTCTGCGGTGTTTGTGTTTAGCTGTAATTTTCCTCTTACTCGTTTACTGTACCCACACATATTATATACCGTTTTTCTCGCCACTAAATGGACTTTCTAAAGATACCATTATTTTCATCATATCTTATAATTTACTATTAAAAATATTATAAAATATGAGGAAAAAATGGAAAAAAACACACTTTTTCTAACTTTGACCCCCAAAATCTGTTACACATCTACAACCACCAAAAAACAACCATGCTAAATAGTTTCTAAAATTTGTCCTGAGTTTAGAAATACCCAATGTTTACATATTCTTTGCTTTTTTTGCAAGTTATAGGGCCATAAATACAAGTAGCACTTTGCTATTTCAAAACCACTTTTTTTCAAAATGAGCGCTAGTTACATTGGAACCCTGATATCTGTCAGGAATACCTAAATATCCCTTGACATGTATATATTTTTTTTTAGAAGACATCCCAAAGTATTGATCTAGGCCCATTTTGGTATATTTCATGCCACCATTTCACCGCCAAATGCGATCAAATAAAAAAAAATTTTCACTTTTTCACAAACTTTAGGTTTCTCACAGAAATTATTTACAAACAACTTGTGCAATTATGGCATAAATGGTTGTAAGTGCTTCTCTGGGATCCCCTTTGTTCAGAAATAGCAGACTTATATGGCTTTGGCGTTGCTTTTTGGTAATTAGAAGGCTGCTAAATGCCACTGCGCGCCACACGTGTTTTATGCCCAGCAGTGAAGGGGTTAATTAGGGAGCATGTAGGGAGCTTGTAGAGTTAATTTTAGCTTTAGTGTAGTGTAGTAGACAACCCAAAGTATTGATCTAGGCCCATTTTGGTAAATTTAATGCCACCATTTCACCGCCAAATGCGATCAAATTAAAAAAAAACGTAATTTTTTTCGCAATTTTAGGTTTCTCACTGAAATTATTTACAAACAGCTTGTGCAATTATAGCACAAATGGTTGTAAATGCTTCTCTGGTATCCCCTTTGTTCAGAAATAGCAGACATATATGGCTTTGGCAATGCTTTTTGGTAATTAGAAGGCTGCTAAATGCCGCTGCACATCACACGTGTATTATGGCTAGCAGTGAAGGGGTTAATTAGGGATCTTGTAGGGAGCTTGCAGGGTTAATTTTAGCTTTAGTGTAGAGATCAGCCTCCCACCTGACACATCAGACCCACTGATCCCTCCCAAACAGCTCTCTTCCCTCCCCCACCCCACAATTGTCCCCGCCATCTTAAGTACTGGCAGAAAGTCTGCCAGTACTAAAATAAAAGGTATCTTTTTTTTTTTTCCTTTTTTTTTGGGAGCATATTTACATATGCTGCTGTGTAGGATCCCTCTTAGCCCCAAACCTCCCTGATCCCCCCCCAAACAGCTCTCTAACCCTCCCCCTCTACATTATTGGGAGCCATCTTGGGTACTGGCAGCTGTCTGCCAGTACCCAGTTTACAAAAAAAATATATTTTTTTTTAAAGTATATTTTTTAATTTTTTCCCCACTTTTCTGTAGTGTAGCTTCCCCCCCCCCCCAAGACTAAACCCCCACCCCCTCCCAGATCCCTTCGATTAACATATTTATCCCCCCTCTCTCCCTCTAAATATAAACCACTGTTCCATAGTGTAACGGTTCCCACCCGCTCCCTCCCCGTGCACGCGCCCGCCCGCCTCCCCTGTGCACGCGCGCGCGTCCGTGCGCGCCCCCCAGCAATCCCGCCCACGATCCCGCCCACGATCCCGCCCCCCGGGCATCATCGATCGCCGCCCCCCCGCCGCCCCCGTCTGCTCCCACCCACCAACGATCGCGGCATCGATGTCCGGTGCAGAGAGGGCCACAGAGTGGCTCTCTCTGCATCGGATGGGGAAAAATGTTATTGCAGTGATGCCTCGATATCGAGGCATCACTACAATAACCGGAAAGCGGCTGGAAGCGATCAGGATCGCTTCCAGCCGCTTTCAACCCCAACGTCGTACAGGGTACGTCGCTGGTCTTTAAAGACCAGTTTGTGCAAGACGTACCCTGTACGACGCGTGTCGTTAAGGGGTTAAATTGTATTCTCTATCTGAATCATGAAAGAAAAAATTTAGGTTTTATGTCCCTTTAATTTTTAAGAAACAAAAAAAAAATCTACAGTTGGCTGATCTAAAGTAATACAGCTTGTAATTGCAAGGTGTTTATTCTCCCTTTTAAATGTGAAATCGGAGGCAGGAGAGGAGGCTTCGAAGAACTTTGATTTGAGGAACATACTAAAACTTCTAATTAGTGTAAAATGGTTTAAGCAGTAGTATGAATTGTTGGTTCATAAGTCACTTTTTTAATTTAGGTACCAGTTTTTGGAAGAAGCTTTTCAGAATCAGAAGGGTGCTATTGAAAATTTACTCGCCAAGCTTCTTGAAAAGAAGAATTATGTCAACTTTGCTGCTACTCAGGTTCAAAACAGGTAACTACAAATTTCTTTTATTATACTAACGTTATCCATTCTCAGTCTAAGATGTGCAAAATACTTTTCTGTTCTGGGGGGTTCTGAATTGCTGCACTTAACCTGGCTAATCTTAAAAGCTGTGAGTACAGTGATGCTAGGTCTTAAAGGGAATTAGCTTAAAAACAGATTGACGCAAAATGTGGGGCATTGTAAACCACATTTGCATATCTTACCCAGAATCCTTTGTTGTTTTGAAAAAAAATGTATCCAGGTTTTCTGTGGGGGAAAAAGTCTTCTGACGTGTCCAGATTTGTTAATGGGCTACACAGTGAGTTTTCACTACATTTTCTCCATAGTGAAGGATTTTGATCTCACTTTTCGCCTCCATAATTTTAAAAGTTGATATAGATTATATTGTATTATATTTCTTTCATACAGGTGGTGAGAGTCCACGATCCATTACTCATGTAATTACCCTTCTTCCACTAGTAGGAGGCAGAGTCCCAAACCTCAAGAGCTCAATAAAACCCCTCCCGCCTCACACATACCTCAGTCTTTACTTTGCCTCCGCTGGAGGTAGTTGAAGAATATGCGTTTTGATTCTTCAGAGAAAGGGTTTTTTATTCTATTTTGAAGCCCGGTTTCCCCTCAGAGTACAGTGATTTTTTTGTTTTAACTCATGGAAATTTTTTCATAATTTCTATGATGAGTCACAGGGACTTTATTTTTTGCTTCCTTTTATGGATTTACTAATACTCCTATTTCCATAACCTCTGCTGTTATATTTCAGTACTGGTTTGGCTCTTTGCTGCTTGTTTGATACCTCAGACCTGCAGTACCTACTTGGGTACCCTGTGCCTGCTGAGTCTCCTGCATCTACCTGGTATTTTTGTGGCAGACTCACCAACAGTACCTGCTTGGGTAATCTGCTCCAGCTAGTGTATTCAGATTGACTGGACTTTGTTACTTTTGTTACTGCAACCTCTCTGGGTTCCCTAAAATTGAACAAGACTCTCGTGTTCCCTAAAATTGAACAAGACTCTCGTGTTCAGCCAAGTTTGGCCTATTTAAAGTCTTGCTGTTTCTGTGTTTCAAAATTTGAACTACCAATTGCTTTGTATACTATTCATTCAGTACAGCTATTCCTGCATTTGATTTCCACTCTCCTTAAAGGGACACTGAACCCACATTTTTTTCTTTTGTGATTCAGATAGAGCATGCATTTTTAAGCAACTTTCTAATTTACTCCTATTAAATTTTCTTCTCTTGGTATCTTTATTTGAAATGCAAGAATGTAAGTTTAGATGCCGGCCCATTTTTGGTGAACAACCTGGGTTCTTGCTTATTGGTGGATAAATTCACCCACCATTAAACAAGCTCTGTCCATGGTTCTGAACCAACAAAAATAGCTTAGATGCCTTTTTCAAATAAAGATAGCAAGAGAACAAAGAAAATTTGATAATAGGAGCAAATTAGAAAGTTGCTTAAAACTGCATGCTCTATCTGAATTCCGAAAGAAGAAATTTTGGGTTCAGTGTCCCTTTAACCCCCTCACACCAACAGACTACTTTTTTTTTCCCCCTCAGTCATGGTTAGGAGGATAAATGTCCCAAACATTTATTTGATTCCTCAGACAAGAGTATCCTATTTATTGGTCATTATAGATTCTGTGACCATGAATCTATCTTAAAAAACAAAGGATATTCCATCCTCCAAAATTTAAAAAGAACCTTTGTTTTTTGGATTGTGCATTGGGACTTGGCAGGTCCTCTTATTCCGTGCCCCACAAGGACTGGTGTGCGGTTTTCCAAACTTCTTGAGTGATTACCATGAATCTTTCTCACAGAACGCAAAATCATATTGTCAGCAACTCGTCGATTTTCAGTAAAGATCTTATTTCTGTAGTTTTGTGTATGGAAGTGATGTTCTTCAAGGTGGCAGCTTCTAAAGCATTTCCCTTTTCTCCTCTCCAGCTCTGCATGCTGAGTCATGGAATGTGGATTACACCTACTTAACTCAAATAATTAATCTTTCACATTTAGGCCCTCCCTATCATGGTAGATTTCAAATCAGAATATTTATCAGGGAACACCGATTCATTTTGGACAAACATTACCACAGACGTGAGTCTTTTTTGGATTGGAGAACAGTCTGGGGATCACAGATTTTGCAGGGGGTTTTGTCTCCGGAAGCAAGGTTGCCAATTAATGTACTAGAGCATTGTACTATCTTCAGAGCTCTTCTATCTTGGCCTCTTATCAAGAGACTCTCACATTCGTTTTCAAACAGACAATATCACAGAGGTAGCCTACTTAAAGGGACACTGAACCCAAATTTTTTCTTTCATGATTCAGATGGAGCATGCAATTTTAAGCAACTTTCTAATTTATGCCTATTAATTTTCTAATTTCTCTTGCTATCTTTATTTGCAAAAGAAGGCATCTAAGCTTTTTTTGGTTCAGGCTCTGGACAGCACTTTATTGGTAGATTAATTTATCCACCAATCAAGGACAACCCAGGTTCACCAAAATTGGGCCGGCATCTAAACTTACATTCTTGAATTTAAAATAAAGATACCAAGAAAATGAAGATATGATAATCAGAGCACATTAGAAAGTTGCTTAAAATGTTATGATCTATCTGAATTACGAAAGAGAAAAAATTTGGGTTCAGTGTACCTTTAAATCATAAAGGAGTTACTCGAAACACTAGCAATGAAGGCAGTATCTAATTCTTTCTTGGGCAGATATCAATCAATGCAATATCTCTACAATCAATGCACTCTCTCTGCAATTCACATTCCAGGAGTCAACAATTTGAAAGCGGATTATGTTAGGAGAGTGGTCTCTCAGTCAGAAATTATTCGAATAGTTAGAACATTTGTGTCTTTCAGATGGCGCTTGTCTGAAACACAAGCTTTCCAGGTATGGTTCAAAAGCCAAGAATCTTTTTAACTTGTGTATTAATTTCCTCCAATTGTCTTCATTTCAAGAGTCATTGTCCCATTCAAGGAGGACCTCACCTCAGCGATTCTGATCGCTCAATCTTGGCCACTCAGAACCTGGTATGAGGATCTGATTTAAATGTCCAGTGCTCCACCATGTCTTATTTGTCAAGATTTGTAACAAGGACAGTTTTTTCATCAAAATATCCAGTCTCGCAGCTTAACGGCTTGGAGATTGAACGGCTAATTCTTAGAGTTTTTTCAGACTTGGTAATTGATACTCTAGTCACTAGAGTATCAATTACCTTGTCTTGATGAAAAATAAGACCTAGTGCTTCACGAGAGAGAGTAGAAATTGGCTTTATTACAGGTCTTATTCTGACTAAAGCCTGAACAAAGGCCTGTACATTTGGTAATTTAGCAATCTTCCTATGAAACAACAGAGAGCAAAGATGTGACCCTTTAAAGAACTTGCTGACAATTCTTTATCTAAACTATCCTGAAGAAATTGCAGAATTCTAGGAAAAATACTTCTTCCGTATCCTATGGTATATCTTCCGAGTAACAGATTTACAAGCTTAAGTCTAGAGTCTTAGTTGTAGGCAGGTAGGTCTCCTCCTCAACATATTAAAGCTCCTTCTACTCGTTAAGTTAAAACCTCCTGGGCTTTCAAAAATGACACGTCAGAACAGATTTGTAAACGGCAACTTAGTCCTCTTTGCACACATTTACAAAGTTGTATCAGTTTGTTTTTTTCCTCTTCGGAGGACGTTTTTGGCATGAAGATTTTACAGGCCAGTAACCTGCAAATAGGCCTTATTTTTGTAGCACCCGTTTTTTTTTCTTGACTCCACAACTTGGGTATTGAATTCCACATGTAAGGACTTATTTACTTCCTTGCCACCTTAAGAAAGAAAACATAATTTATGCTTACCTGATAAATTAATTTCTTTCTTGGGGATAAGAGAACGTGAGGCCCACCCAAAGTATTTATTTTCTTCTACAAGATACGACGAGTCCACGGATTCATCCTTTACTTGTGGGATATTATCCTCCTAACAGGAAGTGGCAAAGAGCACCACAGCAGAGCTATATATATAGCCCCTCCCTTCCCTCCCACTCCAGTCATTCGACCGAAGTTAGGAAGAGAAAGGAAAAGCCAAAGGTGCAGAGGTGACTGAAGTTTAACAAAAAAATAAATAAATACCTGTCTTTACTTGTGGGATATTATCCTCCTAACAGGAAGTGGCAAAGAGCACCACAGCAGAGCTGTCTATATAGCTCCTCCCTTGACTCCACCCCCCAGTCATTCTCTTTGCCTATACTAAGTAATAGGAAGGGTAAAGTGAAAGAGGTGATAAAATTATAGTTTTTATTTTCTTCAAGCAAGACTTTATTTTAAATGGTATCGGTGAGTGCTATTTTCTCCCGGGCAGCAGATGGATGAAGATTTCTGCCTGGAGACTGATGATCTTAGCAGTTGTCACTAAGATCCAGAGTAGTTCCCACAGAATGGCTGAGGAGTACTTAAGAAACTTCAGTGTGAGGAACGTTTTTCATGCTACAAGCATTGAGGTATGTTCAGTCATTTTTTTCTGGAGAGACTGTGTGTTATTTCAAAATTGGCTGACAGTATTCCCATAAGGGAAGGGGTAAGCAGTAATCCTAATGTGAAAGAGAAGGGTATTACTGGGACCTGTATGTTGGGCTGAAAAAATGGTTGACACTGATGACATAATGTTTGTTGGGCAAACGATTTTATGTTTGGAGGACAATTAACGTTTTTTTTGTGTGAGGCAAACGTTATTTTTTTGATGGCAATGGAGGGTGCACATGGCTTCTTTTAGACCTGGGTATATGGAAACCCACATGGCTAGGTTTTAGACCGCTTTGTAGCGTTTTTTTTTTGCAAGACAGTGAGACAGCAATGTAGATGGGCGGGGCCTAATTTCGCGCCTTAGTTGCGCAGTTCAATTCCCCATGCAAGCAGCAAGCTCCAGCTCCGGTGGGCGTCAAAGGAAAGATTGGGCCTAATCGAAGCGTTAGAGTGATTTTACAGACCCCTGAGGGCAGGTAGGCGCAGGGGGTTATTTGGTTAATCATAACTTTTTTTGAATAACGTTCTTGTCCATTAAGGGTTAAGTATTCCTTTTCTTGTGGTGCAATCTTAGCTGGCAAGATATGACACATATATACTAAAATTGGGATAATTTTATCATTTTAGAGCGGTTTTGGAAAATTTGTACGCTTTTTTTCTCTTAAAGGTGCAGTACCGTTTTTCAGATTATTTTTTTCACTAAATAAAGTGTTTTCAAGCCTGTTTGTGGTCATTACTAGCCTGTTTGTGGTCATTACTAGCCTGTTTGTGGTCATTACTAGCCTGTTTGTGGTCATTACTAGCCTGTTTGTGGTAATTACTAGCCTGTTTGTGGTCATTACTAGCCTGTTTGTGGTCATTACTAGCCTGTTTGTGGTCATTACTAGCCTGTTTGTGGTCATTACTAGCCTGTTTGTGGTCATTACTAGCCTGTTTGTGGTCATTACTAGCCTGTTTGTGGTCATTACTAGCCTGTTTGTGGTCATTACTAGCCTGTTTGTGGTCATTACTAGCCTGTTTTAACATGTCTGACATTGAGGAAAGCCAATGTTCCATATGTTTAGAAGCCATTGTGGAACCCCCACTTCAAATGTGTCCATGTACTGAAAGGGCCTTACATTGCAAAGAACATATTTTAGCTGATAAAAGTATGTCTCAGGATGATTCTCAGTCAGAAGAGAATCAGGTTATGCCATCTGCTTCTCCCCAAGTGTCACAACCTTTAATGCCCGCCCAAGCGACGCCAAGTACTTCTAGAGCGTCTAATTCTTTCACCCTGCAAGATATGGCTGCAGTTATGTCTACTACCCTTACAGAGGTATTATCTAAACTGCCAAGTTTACAGGGTAAGCGCAGCAGGTCAGGTATTAGAGTAAATGCTGAGCCCTCTGATGCTTTATTGGCCATCTCCGATGTACCCTCACAGTGTTCTGATTTGGGGGTGGGGGAATTGCTGTCTGAGGGAGAGCTTTCTGATTCAGGAAAGATGTTCCCTCAAACAGACTCAGATGTGACGGCCTTTAAGTTTATGCTTGAACACCTCCACTTGTTACTCAGGGAGGTCTTAGCGACTCTGGATGATTGTGACCCTATTGTCATCCCACCAGACAAATTGTGTAAAATGGATAAATATCTAGAGGTCCCTACTTACACTAACGTTTTTCCAGTCCCTAGAAGAATTTCGGACATTGTTACTAAGGAATGGGATAGACCAGGCATTCCATTCTCTCCCCCTCCTACTTTTAAGAAAATGTTTCCCATATTTGACACCATTCAGGATTTGTGGCAGACGGTCCCTAAGGTGGAGGGAGCTATTTCTACCCTGGCTAAGCGTACAACTATATCTATTGAGGACAGTTGTGCTTTCAAAGATCCTATGGATAAAAAATTAGAGGGTCTTCTAAAGAAATTGTTTATTCATCAGGGTTTTCTTCTACAACCTATAGCATGCATTGTTCCAGTAACTACTTCAGCAGCTTTTTGGTTTGAGGCTCTAGAGGAGTCTCTTAAGGTTGAGACCCCATTAGATGATATTTTGGATAGAATTAAGGCTCTCAAGCTAGCTAATTCTTTTATTACAGATGCCGCTTTCCAAATGGCTAAATTAGCGGCAAAGAATGCAGGCTTTGCCATTTTAGCACGTAGAGCGTTATGGCTTAAGTCTTGGTCTGCTGATGTGTCATCTAAATCCAAGCTTTTAGCTATTCCCTTTAAGGGTAAGACCCTATTCGGGCCTGAACTAAAGGAGATCATTTCTGACATTACTGGAGGTAAAGGTCATGCCCTTCCTCAGGACAAGACGTTAAAATGAGGACCCAACAGAATAATTTTCATTCCTTTCGAAACTTTAAAGGCGGTCCCTCTACTTTCTCATCCGCCACCAAGCAGGAGGGGAACTTTGCACAATCCAAGTCAGTCTGGAGACCTAACCAGACCTGGAATAAAGGTAAACAGGCAAAGAAGCCCGCTGCTGCTACCAAGACAGCATGAAGGGGCAGCCCCCGATCCGCGACCGGATCTAGTAGGGGCAGACTTTCTCTCTTCGCTCAGGCTTGGGTAAGAGACGTTCAGGATTCCTGGGCATTAGAAATTGTGACCCAGGGGTATTGTCTAGAATTCAAGGATTCTCTCCCAAGAGGGAGATTTCATCTTTCACGTTTGTCTGTAGACCAGACAAAGAGAGGCGTTCTTACGCTGTGTAGAAGACCTATATACCATGGGTGTAATCTGCCCAGTTCCAAAATTAGAACAAGGGCAGAGGTTTTACTCCAATCTGTTTGTGGTCCCCAAAAAAGAGGGAACCTTCAGACCGATTTTAGATCTCAAAAGTCTAAACAAATTTCTCAGTCCCATCGTTCAAGATGGAGACCATACGAACAATTTTACCAATGATCCAGGAGGGTCAATATATGACCACCGTGGATTTGAAGGATGCATATCTTCACATTCCTATCCACAAAGATCATCACCAGTTCCCTCAGGTTCGCCTTCCTGGACAAACATTACCAGTTTGTGGCCCTTCCTTTCGGATTGGCCACAGCTCCCAGAATCTTCACAAAGGTACTAGGGTCCCCTCTGGCGGCATAGCAGTGGCGCCCTATCTGGACGATATTTTGATTCAGGCGTCAACTTACCATCTAGCCAAATCTCACATGGACATCGTGTTGGCTTTTCTATGAACTCATGGGTGAAGGTGAACATAAAGAGTTCACTAGTTCCTCTGACAAGAGTTCTATTCCTAGGAACTTTGATAGACTCGGTAGACATGAAAATTTTTCTGACGGAGGTCAGAAAATCAAAGATCTTAACTACTTGCCGAGCACTTCATTCCATTCCTCTGCCATCGGTGGCGCAGTGTATGGAGGTCATTGGGTTAATGGTAGCGGCAATGGACATAGTTCCGTTTGCTCGCTTACATCTCAGACCACTGCAGCTGTGCATGCTCAGACAGTGGAATGGGGATTATGCGGATTTATCTCCGAGGATAAATCTGGATCTAGAGACCAGAGACTCCCTTCATTGATGGTTGTCACAATATCATCTGTCCCAGGGAATGTGCTTCCGCAGGCCAGCATGGGTCATAGTGACGGACGCCAGCCTCTTGGGCTGGGGTGCAGTCTGGAATTCCCTGAAGGCTCAGGGTGTGTGGACTCAGGAGGAGTCCCTACTACCAATAAATATTTTGGAACTGAGAGTTATATTCAACGCGCTTCAAGCGTGGCCTCAGCTGGCTTCGGACAAATTCATAAGATTCCAGTCGGACAATATCACGACTGTAGCATATATCAATCATCAAGGGGGAACAAAGAGTTCTCTAGCGATGATAGAGGTTTCCAAAATAATTAGATGGGCAGAGACTCACTCTTGCCATCTATCAGCAATATATATCCCAGGAGTGGAGAACTGGGAAGCGGGTTTTCTAAGTCGTCAGACTTTTCATCCGGGGGAGTGGGAGCTCCATCCGGAGGTGTTTGCGGCATTGATCCATCAATGGGGCACACCGGAATTGGATCTTATGGCATCTCGTCAGAATGCCAAACTTCCTTGTTACGGGTCCAGATCAAGGGATCCTCAAGCAGTACTGATAGATGTTCTAGCAGTACCTTGGTCGTTAAACCTGGCCTATGTTTTTCCTCCTTTTCCTCTCCTACCTCGTCTGAGTGCAAGAATCAAACAGGAGAGGGTTTCGGTAATCTTGATAGCGCCTGCGTGGCCACGCAGGACTTAGTATGCAGATCTGGTGGAAATGTCATCTCTGCCACCGTGGAAACTGCCACTGAGACAGGACCTTCTCATTCAGGGTCCGTTCCAACATCCAAATCTAATTTCTCTGCAACTGACTGCCTGGAGATTGAACGCTTGATTTTATCTAAGCGGGATTCTCTGAGTCGGTCATTGATACCTTGATTCAGGGTCGAAAGCCTGTCACTAGGAATATTTACCATAAGATATGGCGTAAATATCTTTATTTGTGCGAATCCAAAGGCTACTCATGGAGTAAGATCAGGATTCCTAGGATTTTGTCCTTTCTCCAAGGAGGATTGGAGAAGGGGTTATCGGCTAGTTCCTTAAAGGGTCAGATTTCTACTTTATCTTACTACACAAGCGTCTGGCAGATGTCCCAGACGTTGTCATTTTGTCAGGCTTTGGTTACAATCAAGCCTGTGTTTAAACCTGTTGCTCCGCCATGGAGTTTGAATTTAATTCTTAACGTTCTTCAAGGGGTTCCGTTTGAACCCATGCATTCCATAGATATTAAACTTCTATCTTGGAAAGTTCTGTTTTTAGTTGCTATCTCTTCTGCTCAAAGAGTTTCTGAGCTTTCTGCGTTACAATGCGACTCGGCTTATCTTATATTCCATTCTGATAAGGTGGTTTTGCGCACTAAACCTGGATTCCTTCCTAAGGTTGTTTCAAATAAGAATATTAATCAGGAAATTGTAGTTCCTTCTCTATGTCCTAGCCCTTCTTCTAAGAGGGAGCGTCTGTTACATAACTTGGACGTGGTTCGTGCCTTGAAGTTTTACTTGCAAGCGACCAAGGATTTCCGTCAAATATTGTCTCTATTTGTTGTCTATTCTGGAAAGCGTAGGGGTCAAAAAGCTACGGCTACCTCTTTCTTTTTGGCTGAAAAGCATCATCCGTTTGGGATACGAGACTGCTGGACAGCAGCCTCTTGAAAAAATTACAGCTCATTCTACTAGAGCGGTGGCTTCCACATGGGCTTTTAAAAACGATGCTTCTGTTGAACAGATTTGTAAGGCTGCGACTTGGTCTTCCCTTCATACCTTTTCCAAATTTTACAAATGTGATACTTTTGCTTCTTCTCAGGCGTTGGGAGTTTTTCAAACAGTGGTTCCTTCTGTTTAGGTATCTGTCTTGTCCCTCCTGTTCATCCGTGTCCTGTAGCTTTGGTATTGTATCCCACAAGTAAAGGATGAATCCGTGGACTCGTTATATCTTGTAGAATAAAAGGAAATTTATTCTTACCCGATAAATTGATTTCTTCTACGATACGACGAGTCCACGGCCCTCCCTGTCAATTTAAGACAGATTATATTTTTTGGTTTAAAACTTCAGTCACCTCTGCACCTTCTAGTTTCTCCTTTTTCCTCCTATACCTTCGGTCAATGACTGGGGGTTGGAGTCAAGGGAGGAGCTATATAGACAGCTCTGCTGTGGTGCTCTTTGCCACTTCCTGTTAGCAGGAGGATAATATCCCACAAGTAAAGGATGAATCCATGGACTCGTATCGTAGAAGAAATCAATTTATCAGGTAAGCATAAATTTCCTTTTTTTCTGGTTTGCGGCAGGAGTTATAGTTTGCATCTCATTTACCCTGCTTTGCCTTTCTACATTTGATATTCTATTCTGCTAGGCTATATATTTTTTTTTTTTTTTTTTTTTATTATTATTTTTGAGGACAGTACAAGATATACATTAGCAGTACGATATGTTTACAAGTCAAATATTTACATCATATCTGATAATGTGAAATGCATAAAGGATTCAGTCCTCATTATTTTCTTCCCCTGGAGCATAAAAGGCCACTACTGGACCTATGGCATTATATAAGTCCATAGATAGGGGTTAACAGGAGGTAAAACAAACATAACAGAAAAAAAAGTAGATTAAATTGTAAGGAAAGGTTACTTAAGCCAAGACTAAGCGCACTTACAATACACAACTCATAGAAGTGATCATATGGCATTTGAAATTGTACAGAAGAAACATAGAATCTGTCAGGGGTATGATATGCTTACAAATTTATAGCAAAAACACTGCTTAAACATATCCTGGGCAAGACACATAAAAATGAACCTCCAGCATTTGTTACTATACATACAGAGCATGCTGTTTACCAAAGATCTGACTCAATGCTATTTGTCCTAGTCAGATTAACAAATGGAACTGTGTCTGTCTATACAAGTCATAAATAAACATTAGCAGTTAAGAATATGTGAATACCTTGCGGTGCATAAAGGAAGCCCATAAACACTATCTTGAGATCCTGGCCGCGCAACAGATCCACATGTCACTTCTTTCTAATACATAGGGGAGATAGTTTTGTGATACAGTCAGCCCCTCTGCTAAACTAAGATGAGAGTGATTCCCCAGGGTTCCCCCAACTAACCCCACAGAGAGTGTTAGAAGCTGTGGTAGAGCATCAGGGGTGATGTCAGCGTTTTAAACTGGCTGCTAGATGTATAGTCTAATATGCAGTGCACAAGCAAGGGTCGTTATGCTGTATGTAGTGCTTAGAAACTCAACTAAAATTTCCTTAGAGAAGAACATGGCTAGAGTGGTATAATATACAATAACGTATGTGGAAAGGGTATGAATACATAGTCATGAACAGATGAAACACATACCAGACACAGCAACGATAAGGGCTCAGAGGGATCACTAATTTTTCTTTTTTATATATAGAAATATATTGACATAAATAACAAGCCTATGTTTTCTCAAAACCCCTAAACAACCTAGGATGTTATTACATAATGGTTCTGGTCTGAGTCAGCTCGCATGAGTTAAGCTGCGAGGAGATAGGCAAATATAGCTGAACCTACGATATATGTAGGAAATCTTTAAACAGTTAAACAATATATATCCTGCGGCAACAAACAAACTCAGCGGTCTAGGAAGGGCTTAGTTCCACCCCTAACAGACATTTTACAATATATAAAGGGAGAGGAAAAAAGCAATAAAAAAATATGGAGATATATTGTGGTTGCAGGAGTCGTAGTTACTCCAAATCAAACTATTTGCTCTCTCTAGCAGACTTATCATAGGGGGGTGTGCGGTCCATTTAAAAGTCTGTGCAATCAAAACACATCAGGTCACAACCAAGGAGAGCAGTATGAGACATTGCAAGTCTTGTTAGCCGATACCAGTTTTCCATACTGCCTCCTCCATCCCAGAGATCAGAGGTGGCCCACCAGGGTCCCACCATGAATGCAGTAGGTCCTCAAATAGAAGGGCGGCAAGAGGTGACGTGAGCCGTGCGGCTTGCATATACCGATAGGTAGGTGTAAGTCTTTCTCCCTTACCAGCTATCAAGTCCGCTCTTAATATCGGCATGTCCACACTGAGTGGCACAACAGGGGTTTCTCTCAGGTATAGCACTCGCATCCTCGTGGTGGAAACTATCAGCAAGGTGTCGGTGTTTACTTCAGCTCCGCTTCCATAAATGAGGTGGCTGTTGTCTTGTACGGGAGTTACCGCGGATTGCGGCTGTGGGTTTCTATGAGAGGTGGCGGGAGGTATAAAGCTCTGTGTAACTGGGTTTCTTTTCTGCTGTACCTTTATGGGCTCCATATTATGCTCAGCAGAAGCCTCCGATTCCCAGTTGCCATCATGGGGGTCACATGGAGAAGGGTGGCTTGCGAAGCACTGCACAATCAACTTTCTCAGGCCAACAAAGTGTTCATGAAGCATCTCATAGATAGTGTCTTCTGATGCTCGTATTTCGGTATCCATTTCCAAACAAAGTGTGTAGTCAAGTAGGACTACTCGTAACCCAGTTACCTGGGGGGGGGGGGGGATATGCGGTAGCTTAAAACACCACGGCCTGTCAGACAGAGTCGGTCTGTTTGACTAAACAGCATAGGCTAAAGATGCAATCCGGGAAGGTCCCTTCATATTCCACACAAGTCCTATAGAGAGATAATCACCAAAGAATCTCAATTATCCTTTAGGAACCTATAAACGGCTCATATATTTTATGTATAGAACAGGGGCTTCCTCAAGATGCGTCCTGCCGGTTCAGCTCGTCGCTCCGCCCCCAGGCTATATGTTTTGACTGGGAAGTACAGGGAAGCGGGAGGATCTTAAAGGTCTTGGAATGTTGGGTGTTTCTGCCTCCTTCTGGTGGACAGGTGTTGAATTCAACGTGTAAGGACTCTATTACTCTTATTACCAAGATAGAAGTGAATTTACCAGGTAAGTAAAAATTTTTTTGCATAAAAACTAGTTTTGTTTAAATAAATTTGTATTGTTCTGCAGTCTATGGACATATCTTCAAAAGTTGTATTTATCCGATCTCCTTTGCAGGAACCAATTAGGGACAGATATTAATGGACTTTTGTGTACATAATCAAGGCACTGAGCACCATATAGAAGGGTCAGGACCTTTAAAATCCACAGTAGCACTCCCACCTCTTAGGGCTTTGGAAAAAACTTTTTGATTAATTACAGGAAAGGAAAGCAAAATAATCATGGATAATTTAATATTTTATTGGGTATTACATTTTGAGTTTTTAATTTCCATTGTAATTTCTCTTAGGAGCAGGATACTGTAATACTGTACCTTTGTGCTATCTTCAGAGCTCTTCCAGCTTGGCTTCTACTAAAATAAAAAAAATAAAAAAAATCTCACCGATTTTTAAACAGACAATATCACAGCGGTAGCCTACTTAAATTATCAAGGAGGCACTCAGTGCTCTAGCATTAAAGAAGTATCTTGGATTCTTTCCTATGCAGAAATCAATCAATGCGCTGATCACAATTTTATTGAACTTGAGGTTGAGATAGAGGCTTTGTAATTTCACAGTGGTAACCCTCATTTGTAAAATATCAAACAAGGGGAGGAAGATAGTTAAAGCCCTCTCAACTAAAAACGTAATTTAGCTGCTGTCTCTGGTGATTGTCATTTTTACTGACATTTTAGGGAGACTGCACTTAAAAGCCCCCACCCGCACCAGTAGCATTATTGAAGTGCTGTGCTAATGTGAACTACCTTATTGTGTATGAATTTCCCAAGCACAGTGTAGTGAGGTTACCTGTGTCAATGAGAGATTGAGAGTGAGTCTGGGAATGAGGTTGGAAGTTTCATTCTTTCTTTGTTCAAACTCCAGCCATATGTATAATTAAACTATGATGAAAATGTCTTAAATGTAGGGTTTGTTTATCTTAATTAGTATGTGTTTAATAAACCAATGAAGACATTCTCCACACAGTAAAGGGACAGTATACACCAATTTACATTTAACTGCATGTAGTAGACACTACTTTAAAAAAGAATATGCACAGATACTGATCTAAAAGTCCAGTATAAAAACTTTTATAAACTTAGAAGTTCCCAGTTTAGCACTGCTGGTGCGGTTAGGCTGGGACACCTACTGGATGGGGCTGGAAGAGTAGACCCTTCCTTCTCCCCTGCATTCGAAAAGATCCATTACACAAGCAGGAGTCTGTGGACCTGTGTCTACAGCTGATACTTTGGGGCTTGGTTAGGATTTTGAAAATCAGCATGTTTGTTTTTAAATAAGCAAAATTATACATTGTTACAGAAACACCCCCAGATAGGCTATATAAATCGATCTACTAAACATTTATGCAAAGAAAAATCTAGTGTACAGTGCACCTTTTTTATTTTTAAATTCTTTTATATTGACAGTAACACAGGTGAAAAGCAACAATTACATCTGATTCTCAAAAAGTCAATCCCAAACACAGTTGGGAATAATGTCCTCTAAAATTCTCTCATCATAACAATTATTCCAATGTTTGTCAATTACAAATGATAGGAATATTTCTCACACGTGGTTAACTCTCATATTTTGAATTTTAGAACCCTTCCCCGCTCCCACCCCCACAGCCTTAACAGAACTCTACCTACCCTACCAATACTCCCTCCCCCACCCAACCATCCCCAAACCTAAATCACAAACCTAAAAGAAACCACTAAATCCCTTCCTAGTGTACAGCATGAAGAGGGAAAAAGGGGGATTTCTCTTCTCTCACTCTCTTCACTTAATCTTTAGGTGTCATTTGGGCGAATTATATGTGTCCACTCGCCTCTCAAGGAATTTTCCAGGAATATCTCCGTATGCTGAAACGGCAGTAAAATGTGTCTTTGAATCTGCAGTTCAAAGGTTAAGATCAGTCTGCGCCATTTCCTTAGGAACAAATTAAGTCTGTTACCGACATCTACCCTGGCGTCTACTTGTTCTATAAATAGTTGTGTTTTCAAAATGTTGCGAAAATATGCTATAGTAGGTCTTGATGTCTTGGTCCAATGATTTAAAATACATTTACGTGCTAGCAGGACAGTCAGAGTCAATTCCAAATCACAGCTTTTATATTGAGCACCCCAGTTTAGAAACAGGACATCTGTGGGTTGAAGAGAAATTGGGACCTTCATTTTCTTGTTAATCCAATATTGCAACTGGTGCCAAAATTGCCTTATCACTGGGCATTCCCATATACAGTGTAACAGACCAGGGGCCTCCACAGAGCACTTAGAACACTTAATAGGACAGTCAGGCATCCATTTGACTAGCCTGTTAGGAGCTAGGTATGCTCTGTGTAGAAATTTTGTTTGGGTTTCCCTGAGATTTGCAGAGAGAGTCGCCCTCCTAACTTTTTCCAATGCTCCCCGGGCCTCATCCACCGTGATCACTGGGACCCCCTCCCTCTCCCATCCCATCAAAGCAGATGATTGTATTTTCAACAATCTGTCTTGTAAGAAAGTTTGATAGATTTCTGATAATGAAAATCTGCCCATCTTGAAGAGGGACGAAAAGGGAAGCCATCCCAGAAATCCGGGTTATCCCTGATCAATGTGTTCAGATAATGGCGGGCCTGTAAATAGGCGTAAAAGTGGGCAGCCTGAATATTAAACTCCCTCCGCAGCATAGAGAGACACTTCACTGACCTAGTCATAGGCTCCAACAGGGCTCCCACCGAGTGCAGACCCACCCTGCCCCATTGGACAAAGGCCTTCATGTTTGCCCCCGCCGGGAAATCCGGGTTGTTATGGAGAGGAAGAAAGATAGACGTATGACAGCTCCTTTTTAAAAATTTGTGTGCTTGTTGCCAAGCCCTTAATGGATCTCGGTATAACAAGTTCATGCCCACTAATTTAGCAGCTCCCATCCTTGTCATATGCGGCAGGTATGCTAGGGAAATTCCGCCCAGAGCAGCCCGCTCCAAGCTGGATTTATAGAAATGTCGCGTACCTACTTGCCAGTCCAAAACCAGTCGTACCAATGCCACCCAGTTGTAGAGCTTAAAGTCTGGCAAGGAGAGACCCTCTTTCAAGTAAGGCATGGACAGCTTGTCCGCAGATATTCGGGGTTTGCCCCCCCCCCCCTCCAGACAAAACATCTTGTTGCTGCATTTAGCAGTTTTACATCTGATTTAGTCAGCAGCAGCGGTAGCATAAGTAATGGGTACAAGAGGCGAGGGAGAATCACCATCTTCAGTAAGCTAACCCTTCCTGCCAGCGACAAGGGAAGAGACTTCCAACTTCTCATCACACTACCTAGCTTGGCACGTAGGGGGGTTAGATTCATAGAGTATATCTTATTAGGGTTGATAGGAATATGGATTCCAAGGTAATTTAGACTCTGGGAGGCTGTTGCGAATGGGTAGTCATGGGTGGTTCCTTTTTTGTTCGTTCAACCATAAGATCTCCGATTTTTGCATATTGACCTTTTACCCTGAGGAGGAGCCAAAGTCATGGAGTGTATGCAAAATAGATGGGATGTGTATTTTTGGATCTTGTACAAACAACATCATGTTGTCTGCATAGAGCGCCAACTGTTGGGGGTCCCCTGCCATATTGATACCTGGAAAAACCTGACGCAGCTTTGCCGCAAGTGGCTCCAGAGCAATATTGAATAGTAGCGGCGATAAAGGGCAGCCCTGCTTAGTGCCTCGCCCAAGAGTCACATTGGAAGAGAATGTGGTGTTCACGCATATGTTATCAATGGGGGAGGAGTATAAATTTGAGGAATGATATAAAGGGACCCGAGATGTTAAACTTAGTCATAGTGTGAAACAAATGGCTCCACTCTACCCTATCGAAGGCCTTCTCTGCGTCCAAGGACAGCAGAAAGGCCTCCGGAAGCAATTTATCAGATCCATTTCGACTCCCACTCCAGAAGTACGGAGTCAGCTGCAGCACCCGTCGGACATTAACCACAGAAGATCTCGCAAACATGAAGCCGGTCTGGTCTTCGTGGATTAACTCAGGTAAGATAAATTTAAGGCGTTCTGCCAATAGCTTTGTGAGAATCTTATAGTCCGCATTGAGCAGCGAAATCGGCCTATAAGACTCAGGGAAAAGAGTATCCTTTCCCGCCTTAGGGATAAGAGTAATAAACGCCGCTTAAAACGAACTAGATGGTACGTCTGTCGCTGAGAAGTACTTCGCGAAGTGATTGGTTAACTGGGACCACTTGAGGTTTTAACATTCTGTAAAACTCAATGGGCAAACCGTCTGGGCCGGCTGCTTTGCCCAGAACCAATGATGAGATCGTCTTATCCACCTCTTCTCTAGAGATAGGAGCATTCAATTTGTCCAATTGATCTACTGAGATCTGATGTAATTTAATAGAGCCCCAGAAGTCTTTCAGGGCCTCGTCAGGGCACTTTTGATCACTGGTATAAAGTCTAGAGTAATATGAGGCAAAAGCCTCTGCTATTCTCTTGGGTTCTCTGACCATCCTGTCTCCATCCCTAAGGGCAGGAATAAAGCGTTTTGAGGTTTTAAGATTGACCAGGGAGGCCAGCAGTTTACCCGACTTATCCCCATATCTATAATATTTACCTCTATTCCTTAAGAGGGTCTGAGACGCCTGGTAGGCCAGAAGTGCGTCATATTCTTTTTTGACAGAGATATATCTTTGGTGATGTAGCCTTGTGGGCCCATTGCGATACGCTAGATAGGACGCCAGGTCCTCTCTGAGCTTTTCCAGTCTCTCCATGTGAAGTTTTCTTTTACGGGAGAGAGGCTAGAATATTCCCCGCAAGCACCACCTTCGCAGTTTGCCAGAAGAGTTCAGGGGTTATGAGGTGTTGCGCATTAGTAGAGTGGAAGTCATCCCAACTCTTGGGCACATATTGCTGAAACTCCTGAGATGCGACGAGATACTGCGGGAATCTAAAAGTTCGCCGATCTCTTGGCGGATCCAAAACCTCAAGAAAGAGCCCTACCGGAGCATGGTCTGAGACCATCACCTCCCCTATCTTGGTATCTATGATCCGTGGGATCAAAGAGTTGGAAGTTAGGAACTTGTCAATGCGGGACATTGTGGGCAAAGCCCGGGAAACACAGGTGTAATCTCTACCATCAGGATTTAGGATTCAATTTGCGCCAAATGTCCACCACATCTAGCGGTGAAGTCAGAGCCTGAAACATCTCAGATTCAAATTTACCCTCTGATTTGACCTGTATTCCAGGAGTGGCCCTGGAAGTATCCCTAAGCCTGTCCCACTTCGGATTGGGAGCCAGATTAAAATCTCCTCCATTGATATGAGCGGAGCCCAAAAAGGGGACAGTGCCCCTTTTAAGTCCTATACATAAATGACTACAATAGCTTTAAAAAACAAAATAAACAAAATACATACAACAAACCCTTCGATTAGGACAGGGGTGTCAAACTGGTGGCCCATGGGCCTCATGCGGCCCTTGATCTAATTTTTGAAAAAATAATAAATTACAAATTACTTAAAGAGCGAGTGCGCATGTGTGCAACCTCCATTTAGCTCTCCATTACAATGACTGTATCCCTTTTTTTCTTGCATTGTGATTCACTTGTTTGAAAGTGAGCAGCTGTGATATTTCTAGCTCATTAAAACCCCTGAGACTTGTGGTAAATAGCTGTCAAGAATCTCACAAAAGGTATATGTCTAACTATATAAATAGTGGATCGCTATGCAGACAGCATTGTGATCCACTGTGTATAATGTAGGGTAAATGTTATACTATGTGTATGCTAAACTGAGCATGCTCGGAACAGGGTTGCTATAGGAAAAAAGACGACTCTGTGCAACCAGATGGAGTGTGTTTGGCACCTTCTTAAAAACATTAGAGTACTTTTCATCAAGCCAGAGTTAGTTACTTAGGAGTGACAGAACAAAATCTTTTAAAAATTTATACAGTTATAGCAAATGACACTGCTTTGTTTAGCAATGGCAAGATTAGATATTTTAGATATGTAGGTAGTGTGTGGCCCACGTGATTTGCATGGAAAATGGCCTGCAACTCAAATGAGTTTGACACCCCTGAATTGAAAAACATGATTCTTATATTAACTACTCTTCCTTTGATTTTGACACCAACTTTATTTCCCTATGTATATCTCTTTTAATGATTTTGTGTTGGTACTATAATTATAGAAACAATGTACAAAGGTTAGTGCATGTTAAATTGATTTGGTTTTCCTTGATTTTTAGTAGAGATAGTGTGTTGACAAAGCTTTTATAAGCCTTTAGAATTGCATAAACTAATACCTGTATTTTAGTGTGACTTGATTCTTCTTCTGGGTGCTCTACAGGATAAAAGAAGTGAATGAAACAAACAAACGAGTGGAACAGGAAATTAAAGTGGCTATTTTCACTTTAATAAATGAAATTAATAAGAAGGGCAGATCTCTTCTACAGCAACTGGAGGTAGGATATGTTTTTTTTTTTTTGCTTTCTGACCTTTTCCCTTTAATTGTATTTAAATGGATAATACGCTTCAAATTATTTATTATTAAAGTATATGTTAACATATGCTTAACTGCAATATAAATGTTAAAAATGTGCTTTCAGCAGTGATATTTTACCTATTTAACGCATCCAAGTTGCAGGAGACTGCTCCCTTGTGTACAGCATTTTATTTGCTTTTAAAACTAGTGGGCGGTAAATATACTACCCTCTTTTCCTCATGGAATGAAACGCTGCTTGAAGAGGGGCATCCAGCTGCTCTATGGAAGATGTAATAAAATGTAACATATAACATTAATGGGACATTAAACACTAAATAAATGCTAGATAAAATTATTAATTCAAAGAAAAGATTTCATTAGCTATTAAAATAGTGACAAAATAAGTGTAAAGTTTTAGTGTCTATAACAATGGAAGCTGCCATGTTGTAACTTAGGTTACCTTCTCTGCTGTGGCCAATATTGAACGATTATAAATAGGTCACTAGAGTGTGCAGCCAATGGTTGTGTGGAATATGTGTTCTGCACTTCCATTTCTAACGGGAACTGAAAATCTCACAATTTCAGAATGGGATTACAGGAAAAGGGGACAAAATAATGAGTTATATCGCAAAAATGTTTTCCTTTTGCAAGATGTACCGATTCCACGGATTCATCCTAACTTGTGGGATATTGTCCTTCCTGACAGGAAGTAGCAAAGAGAGCACCACAGCAGAGCTGTCTATATAGCTCCCCCCTTAACACCACCCCCCAGTCATTCTCTTTGCTGGCTCTAAGCAGGAAGGGTAAAGAGTTAGTTTTATTTTATCTTCAATCAAGAGTTTATTTTAAATGGTACCGGTGTTGTACTATTTGCTCTCAGGCAGGACATAGATGAAGATTTCTGCCTGGAGGATGATGATCTTAGCATTTGTAACTAAGGTCCACTGCTGTTCCCACATGAGCTGAGGAGTACAGGAAAACTTCAGTGTGAGGAACGATTTCTTGCTATACAGCAATGAGGTATGTTCAGTCATTTTTTCTGCAGAGACTGTGTTAACTCAAAGGCTGACAGTATCCCCATAAGGGGAAGGGTAAGCAGTAATCCTAGTTTAATAAGGGGCATTACTAGCTTACATAATGGGCTAATTTCATGGGCACTCAGTTTGAGGTTATATTTGCAAACATTTGTGTGTCTGGGAGTAAAACGTTTTTTATGTTATGATGGGACATCTGTTGAGGGTTCATTTGTCTTATTTAAGGGTTTTTATAACCCACATGGTCTATAAACAGGGCTTTATGGATTTGGTTTAGGCCCCAGCAACATCGAGTGAGATGGGCGGGGCCTATTTTCGCGCCTCAATTGTGCATCTAGTTATACAGACAGGCAGCAAGCAGTATCTCCAGAGGTCCTGGTACTCTCCTGGAGCCTAAACGAAGCTCTATCCTCATATTTTCTTCCCCTAAGGGCAGGTAGGCGCCACAGCAGAGCTGTGGCAAGGTGCTGACAGGGTTTTGTTTTACCGGTTTTCGGCATTATCAATCCAGTTTGCTCATTTTGGGGTTTATTGCCTATTTACTTGGGGTGCAATTTTTCTAAAACTTTGTGGGTACACTGTTAAAATTTCAGAAGATTTGAAGCAATTTTAACCTGTTTTGCAGTTTGTGTATGCCTTTTTTTCTCTTAAAGGCACAGTACCGTTTTTGAAAATTGTGTTTTTCTCATTAGTGTTTTCCAAGCCTGCTTGTCTCATTACTAGCCTGTTCAACATGCCTGACATTGAGGGAACTCATTGTTCAATTGGTTTAGAAGCCATTGTGGAACCCCCTCTTAGAATGTGTCCCACTTGTATTGATATGTCTATAACTTGCAGACAGCATATTTTGAGTTTGGCAATGGATGATTCTCAGACAGAAGGAAATCGGGTTTTGCCATCTAGTTCTCCCCAAGTGTCACAACCAATAACGCCCGCACAAGCGATGCCAAGTACTCTGCATTACAGTGCGACTTGCCTTATCTTGTTTTGCGTACCAAACCTGGGTTCCTCCCTAAGGTTGTTTCTAACAGGAATATCAATCAGGAAATTGTTGTTCCTTCTCTGTGTCCTAATCCTTCTTCTAAGAAGGAACGTCTGTTGCACAACTTGGACGTGGTTCGTGCCTTGAAATTTTATTTGCAGGCAACCAAAGATTTTCGCCAATCATCTTCTTTGTTTGTTGTCTATGCTGGAAAGCGTAGAGGTCAAAAGGCTACGGCTACCTCTTTCCTTTTGGCTGAAAAGCATCATCCGTTTGGCTTGGGAGATTGCTGGACAGCAGCCTCCGGAAAGAATTACAGCTCACTCCACTAGAGCGGTGGCTTCCACATGGGCTTTTAAAAATGATGCTTCTGTTGAACAGATTTGTAAGGCTGCGACTTGGTCTTCGCTTCATACCTTTTCCAAATTTTCCAAATTTGATACTTTTGTTTCTTCGGAGGCTATTTTTGGGAGAAAGGTTTTGCAAGCAGTGGTGCCTTCCGTTTAGGTTCCTGTCTTGTCCCTCCCTTCATCCGTGTCCTAAAGCTTTGGTATTGGTATCCCACAAGTAAGGATGAATCCGTGGACTCGGTACATCTTGCAAAAGAAAACAAAATTTATGCTTACCTGATAAATTTCTTTCTTTTGCGATGTACCTAGTCCACGACCCGCCCTGTCTATTCAAGACAGATAGTATTTTTTTTTTTTATGTAAACTTCAGTCACCTCTGCACCTTATAGTTTCTCCTTTTCTTTCTTGGCCTTCGGTCGAATGACTGGGGGGTGGCATTAAGGGGGGAGCTATATAGACAGCTCTGCTGTGGTGCTCTTTGCTACTTCCTGTCAGGAAGGACAATATCCCACAAGTTAGGATGAATCCGTGGACTCGGTACATCGCAAAAGAAAGACATTTATCAGGTAAGCATAAATTTTGTTTTTCTAAATAAATGGAGAGAGTCCACAGCTGCATTCATTACTTTTGGGAAATTCAGAACCTGGCCACCAGGAGGAGGCAAAGACACCCCAGCCAAAGGCTTAAATACTACTCCCATTCCCCTCATCCCCCAGTTATTCTTTGCCTTTCGTCCCAGAAGGTTGGCAGAGAAGTGTCAGAAGTTTTCGATATTCTCTTATCGAGGGTACTCTCTTCGGCATGGGACTGGAGTTTTAAGTAGTCCTGTCAGCCTCTCAGTGAGAACATGAGTGAAAGATTGAGTATGGAGATGCAGGGGAGAGTAATCGGCTTTGATGAGTTTCGCTGCCTGCTTTTTTATGTCGAGTCCATGGCAGAAGCGATGCTACTATCTATCACACTTGAAGGGCCGTGTTCCTTTTCCACGGCGTAGATTCCGGTAAGATCGTTTAATTTTACTTTCATCATGGATGTATTGTAATTGCAACTTTTTATCCGAGAGGGACTACAACCTTTCGGGGATAACTTTAACATAGGGTCTCAGTGAGGCTCCTTTTTGTATCTCGGAATCAAGGGTTAATATCTCCTGAGGGGGGTTATTGAACAGGGGGGGTTTATAATCATGTTTGTGATTCTGTCTGCTACTGTGTAGTGTTGCTTCGGCTCATGGATATTTTGGAACTTAATTTTACCTGATAAATGAACTTACTTGATAAATTATTTTCTTTCATATTGGCAAAAGTCCATGAGACCCACCCTTTTTATTTTGGTTATGATTTTTTGTATAAAGCACAATTATATTTCCAGTTCCTTTTTGATGCTTTCTACTACTTTTTCTATCACCTCACTACTTGGCTATTCGTTAAACTGAATTGTGGGTGTGGTGAGGGGTGTATTTATAGGCATTTTGAGGTTTGGGAAACTTTGCCCCTCCTGGTAGGATTGTATATCCCATACGTCACTAGCTCATGGACTCTTGCCAATATGAAAAAATTGAATTTATCAGGTAAGTTCTTACATAAATAGTTTTTTTCTGCAAACCTATCTAGACTGTCGCTAACAGCTCCTGAGCAATCAGTGTTGACGAGTTTCACTGCTTGCTGCTACACACTCAAGTCCATGTCAGAAGCTCTGCTGCAAGACTGTCACACTTGAGAGGCTGTGCCTGTTTCACAGCATGGATCCTGGAGGGTAAGACCATTTTTTATATATACATTTTTAAATGCTATACAGGGTCACAGTGTGACTCCTTTATACCTCAATAGGACCAAGGATTAATATCTCCTTCAGGGAGATTATTTGAACAGTTTGGGGATTTATAGCTGCTTAATGTGAGAGTTTGTTTAGGCTCATATGCTGTGTGTTTTTGGCTTGGAACAAACCGGTTTCACTTTCGTTTTTGAAGTGTTGCGCAGCTCATAACAGCTTGGCACCCTTTTTTATAGCAGGGGAAGTCCTGTCTTACGTAGCGCTATTAGCCCTTCTGAGTTGTCCACTTCTCAGGAATCTGGGTCCCAAGAAATTACTACCCCCTCTACATTACCCGCTCCACATGCAGTTCCCCGCGGCTCAATTAATCCTCCATCTGGAGGGGGCTTTTTTCCAGCTTACTTTACCGCACAGTTACAATCAGCAGTGTCTGCGGCCCTGAGTGCCTTACTTTGCTTTAACAAATTATTAAAAATTGATTTTAGATTAAAAATTGAGCATCTGTGTTTTCTCCAACATAGGTGTGTCCGGTCCACGGCGTCATCCTTACTTGTGGGATATTCTCCTCCCCAACAGGAAATGGCAAAGAGCCCAGCAAAGCTGGCCATATAGTCCCTCCCAGGCTCCGTCTACCCCAGTCATTCTCTTTGCCGTTGCACAGGCAACATCTCCACGGAGATGGCTAAGAGTTTTTTTGGTGTTAAATGTAGTTTTATTCTTCAATCAAGAGTTTGTTATTTTAAAATAGTGCTGGTATGTACTATTTACTCTGAAACAGAAAAGAGATGAAGATTTCTGTTTGTAAGAGGAAAATGATTTTAGCAACCGTTACTAAAATCGATGGCTGTTTCCACACAGGACTGTTGAGATGAATTAACTTCAGTTGGGGGAAAACAGTGAGCAGACTTTTGCTGCTTGAGGTATGACCATTTCTAACAAGACTTGGTAATGCTGGAAGCTGTCATTTTCCCTATGGGAACCGGTAAGCCATTTTCTTAGTTTAGTATAAGAATAAAGGGCTTCATTAGGGCTTAAAAAACTGGTAGACATTTTTCTGGGCTAAAACGATTACTTTACTAAGCATATTTGGCAGATTATAACTATTAATAGTTATTATAATCTTGGGGATTGTTTTAAAAAAACGGCAGGCACTGTATTGGACACCTTTTTCACTGGGGGCCTTTTCTAGTCATAGGGCGCCACTAATGCGCAGTTGTTTTTGGAAAGCATGGCATGCAGATGCATGTGTGAGGAGCTAAGAACCACTGAAAAAGCTTATAGAAGGCATCATTTGGTATCGTATTTCCCTCTGGGCTTGGTTGGGTCTCAGCAAAGCAGATACCTGGGATTGTATAGGGGTTAAATGTAAAAACGGCTCCGGTTCCGTTATTTTAAGGGTTAAAGCTTTCAAATTTGGTGTGCAATACTTTTAAGGCTTTAAGATACTGTGGTGAAATTTTGGTGAATTTTGAACAATTCCTTCATACTTTTTCACATATTCAGTAATAAAGTGTGTTCAGTTTAAAATTTAAAGTGACAGTAACGGTTTTATTGTAAAACGTTTTTTGTGCTTTGTTGACAAGTTTAAGCCTGTTTAACATGTCTGAACCATCAGATAACGATGTTCTATATGTATGAAAGCCAAGGTTTCTCCCCATTTAAATATATGTGATAATTGTGTCATAGTGTCCAAACAAAGTAGGGACAATAATGCCATAGATAATGATATTGCCCATGATGATTCCTCAAATGAGGGGAATAAGCATGGTACTGCATCATCCCCTTCTGTGTCTACACCAGTTTTGCCCACACAAGAGGCCCCTAGTACATCTAGTGCGCCAATACTTATTACCATGCAACAATTAACGGCTGTAATGGATAATTCTATTGCAAACATTTTATCCAAAATGCCTACTTATCAAAGAAAGCGCGATTGCTCTGTTTTACACACTGAAGAGCAAGAGGACGCTGATGATAACTGTTCTGACATGCCCTCACACCAATCTGAAGGGGCCAGGAGGGAGGTTTTGTCTGAGGGAGAAATTTCAGTTTCAGGGAAAATTTCTCAACAAGCTGAACCTGATGTAACATTTAAATTTAAATTAGAACATCTCCACGCACTACTTAAGGAGGTATTATCTACTCTGGATGATTGTGACAATTTGGTCATTCCAAAGAAATTATGTAAGATGGACAAGTTCCTAGAGGTTCCGGTGTCCCCTGATGCTTTTCCTATACCCAAGCGGGTGGTGGACATAGTAAATAAGGAGTGGGAAAGGCCCGGCATACCTTTTGTTCCTCCCCCTATATTTAAGAAATTATTTCCTATAGTCGACCCCTGAAAGGACTTATGGCAGACAGTCCCCAAGGTCGAGGGGGCGGTTTCTACTCTAAACAAACGCACTACTATTCCTATAGAAGATAGTTGTGCTTTCAAGATCCTATGGATAAAAAGTTAGAGGGTTTGCTTAAAAAGATGTTTGTTCAGCAAGGTTACCTTCTACAACCAATTTCATGCATTGTTCCTGTCACTACAGCTGCGTGTTTCTGGTTCGAAGAACTAGAAAAGTCGCTCAAAGAATCTTCGTATGAGGAGGTTATGGACAGAGTTCAAGCACTTAAATTGGCTAACTCTTTTATTTTAGATGCCGCTTTGCAATTAGCTAGATTAGCGGCGAATAATTCAGGGTTTGCTATCGTGGCGCGCAGAGCGCTTTGGCTAAAGTCTTGGTCAGCGGATGTGTCCTCCAAGACCAAATTGCTTAACATCCCTTTCAAGGGTAAAACACTGTTTGGCCCTGACTTGAAAGAGATTATTTCAGACATCACTGGGGGAAAGGGCCACGCCCTTCCTCAGGATAGGTCTTTTAAGGCTAAAAATAAGCCAAATTTTCATCCCTTTCGCAAAAACGGACCAGCCTCAAATTCTACACCCTCTAAGTAAGAGGGTAATACTTCTCAAACCAAGCCAGCCTGGAGACCGATGCAAGGCTGGAACAAGGGTAAGCAGGCCAAGAAACCTGCCACTGCTACCAAAACAGCATGAAGTGTTGGCCCCCGATCCGGGACCGGATCTGGTGGGGGGCAGACTTTCTCTCTTTGCTCAGGCTTGGGCAAGAGATATTCAGGATCCTTGGGCGCTAGAAATAGTTTCTCAAGGTTATCTCCTGGAATTCAGAGAACTACCCCCAAGGGGAAGGTTCCACAGGTCTCAATTATCTTCGAACCAAATTAAAAGACAGGCATTCTTACATTGTGTAGAAGACCTGTCAAGAATGGGAGTGATTCATCCTGTTCCATTAGGACAAGGGATGGGGTTTTACTCCAACCTGTTCATAGTTCCCAAAAAAGGAGGGAACATTCAGACCAATTTTAGATCTCAAGATTCTAAACAAGTTTCTAAGGGTTTCATCGTTCAAAATGGAAACCATTCGAACGATCCTTCCTACCATCCAGGAAGGTCAATTCATGACCACGGTGGATTTAAAGGATGCGTACCTACATATTCCTATCCACAAGGAACATCTTCGGTTCCTAAGGTTCGCCTTTCTGGACAAGCATTACCAGTTTGTGGCACTTCCATTCGGATTAGCCACTGCTCCAAGGATTTTCACAAAGGTACTAGGGTCCCTTCTAGCGGTGCTAAGACCAAGGGGCATTGCAGTAGTACCTTACTTGGACGACATCCTGATTCAAGTGTCGTCTCTGTCAAAAGCAAGGGCTCATACGGACATTGTCCTAGCCTTTCTCAGATCTCACAGGTGGAAAGTGAACATAGTAAAAAGTTCTCTGTCCCCGTCAACAAGAGTTCCCTTCTTGGGAACAATAATAGTTTCCTTAGAAATGAAGATTTTTCTGACAGAGGCCAGAAAATCAAACTTCTAAGCTCTTGTCAGGTACTTCATTCTGTTATTCTTCCTTCCATAGCGCAGTGCATGGAAGTAATAGGTTTGATGGTTGCGGCAATGGACATAGTTCCTTTTGCACAAATTCATCTAGACCATTACAACTGTGCATGCTCAGACAGTGGAATGGGGATTATACAGCCTTGTCTCCGACGATCCAAGTAGATCAAAGGACCAGAGATTCACTCCGTTGGTGGCTGACCCTGGACAACCTGTCGCAGGGAATGAGCTTCCGCAGACCAGAGTGGGTCATTGTCACGACCGACGCCAGTCTGGTGGGCTGGGGCGCGGTCTGGGAACCCCTGAAAGCTCAGGGTCTATGGTCTCGGGAAGACTCTCTTCTCCCGATAAACATTCTGGAACTGAGAGCGATATTCAATGCTCTCAAGGCTTGGCCTCGACTAGCAAAGGCCAAATTCATAAGGTGTCAATCAGACAACATGACGACTGTTGCATATATCAACCATCAGGGGGGAACAAGGAGTTCCCTGGTGATGGAGGAGCATCCGGGGGAGTGGGAACTCCATCCGGAAATCTTTGCCCAAATAACTCAATTATGGGGCATTCCAGACATGGATCTGATGGCCTCTCGTCAGAACTTCAAGGTCCCTTGTTACGGGTCCAACTCCAGGGATACCAAGGCGACTCTAGTGGATACAATAGTAGCACCTTGGATCTTCAACCTAGCTTATGTATTCCCACCGTTTCCTCTCATTCCCAGGCTGGTAGCCAGGATCAATCAGGAGAGGGCTTCGGTGATCTTGATAGTTCCTGCGTGGCCACGCAGGACTTGGTATGCAGACCTGGTGACTATGTCATCGGCTCCACCATGGAAGCTACCTTTGAGACAGGACCTTCTTGTTCAGGGTCCATTCGAACATCCGAATCTGGTTTCCCTCCAACTGACTGCTTGGAGATTGAACGCTTGATTCTATCAAAGCGTGGGTTTTCAGATTCTGTAATAGCTACTCTTATTCAGGCTAGAAAGCCTGTAACTAGAAAAATTTACTATAAAATATGGAAAAAATATATCTGTTGGTGTGAATCTAAAGGATTCCCATGGAACAAGATAAAAATTCCTAAGATTCTTTCCTTTCTACAAGAAGGTTTGGAGAAAGTATTATCTGCAAGTTCTCTGAAGGGACAGATCTCTGCTTTATCTGTTTTACTTCACAAAAGGCTGGCAGCTGTGCCAGACGTTTAAGCGTTTGTTCAGGCTCTGGTTAGAATCAAGCCTGTTTACAGACCTTTGACTCCTCCCTGGAGTCTTAATCTAGTTCTTTCAGTTCTTCAAGGGGTTCCGTTTGAACCCTTACATTCCGTAGATATTAAGTTATTATCGTGGAAAGTTTTGTTTTTTGGTTGCAATTTCTTCTGCTAGAAGAGTTTCTGAGTTATCTGCTCTGCAGTGTTTTCCGCCCTATCTGGTCCATGCAGATAAGGTGGTTTTGCGTACTGAGCCTGGTTTTCTTCCGAAGGTTGTTTCCAACAAAAATATTAACCAGGAGATAGTTGTACCTTCTTTGTGTCCGAATCCAGTTTCAAAGAAGGAACGTTTGTTACACAATTTGGACGTAGTCCGTGCTCTAAAATTCTATTTAGAGGTTACTGAAGATTTCAGACAAACATCTTCTTCGTTTGTTGTTTATTCTGGTAAAAGGAGAGGTAAAAAAGCAACTTCTACCTCTTTCCTTTTGGCTTAAAAGCATTTTCAGATTGGCTTTTGAGACTGCCGGACGGCAGCCTCCTGAAAGTATCACAGCTCACTCCACTAGGGCTGTGGCTTCCACATGGGCCTTCAAGAACGAGGCTCCTGTTGACCAGATATGTAAGGCAGCGACTTGGTCTTCACTGCACTCTTTTGCCAAATTTTACAAATTTTATACTTTTGCTTCTTCGAAGGCTATTTTTGGGAGAAAGGTTTTGCAAGCCGTGGTGCCTTCCGTTTAGGTGACCTGATTTGCTCCCTCCCTTCATCCGTGTCCTAAAGCTTTGGTATTGGTTCCCACAAGTAAGGATGACGCCGTGGACCGGACACACCTATGTTGGAGAAAACAGAATTTATGCTTACCTGATAAATTACTTTCTCCAACGGTGTGTCCGGTCCACGGCCCGCCCTGGTTTTTTAATCAGGTCTGATGAATTATTTTCTCTAACTACAGTCACCACGTTACCATATGGTTTCTCCTATATATATTTCCTCCTGTCCGTCGGTCGAATGACTGGGGTAGGCGGAGCCTGGGAGGGACTATATGGCCAGCTTTGCTGGGCTCTTTGCCATTTCCTGTTTGGGAGGAGAATATCCCACAAGTAGGGATGACGCCGTGGACCGGACACACCGTTGGAGAAAGTAATTTATCAGGTAAGCATAAATTCTGTTTTTTATTAAAGGAGGTTCTGTCTACTCTAGAGTTTCCAGAGGCTACACTCGCTGAGGAGCCTAAGATCCCTAAATTAGACAGGGTTTACGAAGATAGGAACGTCCCTCTGACTTTTCCTGTTACGATGTGAAAGAGTAGGAACTTTTTCCCCCTTGTCTACCTTTAAAAAATTATTCCCGGTCCCTGACTAGATTTGTGTGGCTCCATTCCGAGTGGATGGTGCTTTTTCTACGCTGGCTAAGCATACTACTATCCCTCTGGAGGATAGTTCTTCTTTTAGAAAGCCTATTGATAAAAAAAAATGGAAACTTTTTCTGAGGAAGAGGTTTCAACATATGGGTTTTTTATTTCCACCGGCTGCAGCTGTAGCTGCGGTGGCTGGAGCAGCTACCTACTGGTATGACACTGTCGGAGCTGCTACCTACTGGTACGAGACTGATATGGATAGGACTTCTAAATCCAGACTCCTTTCTCTTCACTTCGGGGGAAAGATTTTATTCGGTCCAGTGCTGGACTCCATTATTCCTACGGTTACTGGAGGGAAAGGTGCCTTCCTGCCGCAAGATAAAAATAGGCCTAAGGGATGGCAACTTTCTAATTTTTGTTCCTTTCGTGCTGACAAGTCGCAATGACAACAGTCCTCTTCCAAGTCCGAGCAGCCCAAGAGTACTTGGAAACCCGCTCACTCCTGGAATAAGTCCAGACTATGAAGCCCGCTGAAAACAAATAGACGTGAAAAGGCGGCACCCAAACCGGGATCGGATCAAGTAAGGGGCAGACTCTCTCTTTTTCTCTTGTAAGGTGTATCCAGTCCACGGATCATCCATTACTTGTGGGATATTCTCCTTCCCAACAGGAAGTTGCAAGATGATCACCCACAGCAGAGCTGCTATATAGCTCCTCCCCTAACTGCCATATCCAGTCATTCTCTTACAACTCTCAACAAGCATGGAGGTAGTAAGAGGAAAGTGGTGTAACGTAGTTTTTTTTTTACTTCAATCAAAAGTTTGTTATTTTAAATGGTACCGGAGTTGTACTATTTTGTCCCAGGCAGAAAATGAAGAAGAATCTGCCTGTGATTTCTATGATCTTAGCAGGTTGTAACTAAGATCCATTGCTGTTCTCACATATGACTGAAGAGAGAGGTAACTTCAGTGGGGGAATGGCGTGCAGGTTATCCTGCTATGAGGTATGTGCAGTTAATTTTTTTTCTAGAAGATGTGTATGCTAGAAAATGCTGCTGATACCAGATTTATGTAAGGTAAGCCTGAATACAGTGATTTAATAGCGACTGGTATCATGCTTACTTTCTGAGGTAATACTCTTATAGATTTGCAATATAAAACGTTTGCTGGCATGTTTAAACGTTTTTATATATACTTTGGTGATAAAACTTTATTGGGGCCTATTTTTTTTCCACATGGCTGGCTTAAATTTGCCTAGAAACAGTTTCCTGAGGCTTTCCACTGTGTTACTATGAGTGGGAGGGGCCTAATTTAGCACTTTTTTGCGCAGTAACTTTTACAGACTGAGACATCCAGCTTCCTCCAGGAGTACCCTGAATGCTATAGGACCTCTCTCAAGGGATTTTAGGCTTTCCAAAATCGTTTGTTGGGGAAGGTAGGCCCACAGCACGGCTGTGGCAGTTTGGTGTGCTGTTAAAAAAGTCTATCGTTTTTTTTTATTCGTTTTTTGAACTAAGGGGTTAATCATCCATTTGCAAGTGGGTGCAATGCTCTGTTAGCTTATTATACACACTGAAAAAATTTTGTTTCATTTACTGCTTTTTTTCACTGTTTTTCAAATTCTGACAAATTGTTTTTCTTAAAGGCACAGTACCGTTTTTACTTTTTGCTTGTTAACTTGATTTAAAGTGTTTTCCAAGCTTGCTGGTCTCATTGCTAGTCTGTTTAAACATGTCTAAACATAATGAACAAGGAGTTTCCTCTATGTCAGAAGCCATGGTGGAACCCCCTCTTAGAATGTGTACCAAATGTACTGATTTCACTTTAAGCAATAAAGATCATATTCTGTCTTTAAAAAATTTATCACCAGAGGAATCTGACGAGGGGGAAGTTATGCCGACTAACTCGCCCCACGTGTCAGACCCTTTGACTCCCGCTCAAGGGACTCACGCTCTAATGGCGCCAAGTACATCTAGCGCGCCCATAGCGTTTACTTTACAAGACATGGCGGCGGTCATGGATAATACACTGTCAGCGGTATTATCCAGACTACCTGGGTTTAGAGGAAAGCGAGACAGCTCTGGAGTTAGAAGAAATACAGAGCATACTGCCGCTTTAAGAGCTATGTCTGATACTCCCTCACAATATACAGAAGCTGAGGAAGGAGAGCTTCTTTCTGTGGGTGATGTTTCTGACTCAGGGAAAAAGATTCAACCTGATTCTGATATGTCTACATTTAAATTTAAGCTTGAACACCTCCGCGTGCTGCTCAGGGAGGTTTTAGCTGCTCTGAATGACTGTGATACAATTGCAGTGCCAGAAAAATTGTGTAGATTGGACATATACTATGCAGTGCCGGTGTGCACTGATGTCTTTCCAATACCTAAAAGGTTTACAGAAATTCTTACTAAGGAATGGGATAGACCAGGTGTGCCGTTCTCTCCCCCTCCTATTTTTAAGAAAATGTTTCCAATAGATGCCACCACACGGGACTTATGGCAGACAGTCCCTAAGGTGGAGGGAGCAGTTTCTACCCTAGCTAAGCGTACTACTATCCCTGTCGAGGACAGTTGTGCTTTCTCAGATCCAATGGATAAAAAGTTAGAGGGTTACCTTAAGAAAATGTTTATTCAACAAGGTTTTATTCTACAGCCCCTTGCATGCATTGCCCCAGTCACTGCTGCTGCAGCTTTCTGGTTTGAGTCTCTGGAAGAGGCTTTACAGGTAGAGACCCCATTGGATGACATACTTGACAAGCTTAGAGCACTTAAGCTAGCTAATTCTTTTGTTTCTGATGCCATTGTTCATTTGACTAAACTAACGGCTAAGAATTCTGGTTTTGCTATTCAACCGCGCAGGGCGCTATGGCTTAAATCATGGTCAGCTGACGTTACTTCAAAGTCTAAGCTGCTTAACATTCCCTTCAAGGGGCAAACCCTATTCGGGCCTGGTTTGAAGGAGATCATTTCTGATATCACTGGAGGAAAAGGTCATGCCCTTCCTCAGGATAGGTCCAAATCAAGGGCCAAGCAGTCTAATTTTCGTGCCTTTCGAAACTTCAAGGCGAGTGCGGCATCAACTTCCTCTAATGCAATACAAGAGGGAACTTTTGCCCAGTCCAAGTCGGTCTGGAGACCTAACCAGACCTGGAACAAAGGGAAGCAGGCCAAAAAGCCTGCTGCTGCCCCTAAGACTGCATGAAGTATCAGCCCCCTATCCGGTAACGGATCTAGTAGGGGGCAGACTTTCGCTCTTCGCCCAGGCTTGGGCAAGAGATGTCCAGGATCCCTGGGCGTTGGAAATTGTATCCCAGGGGTATCTTCTGGACTTCAAAGCTTCTCCTCCAAAAGGGAGATTTCACCTTTCACAATTATCTACAAACCAGATAAAGAGAGAGGCATTTTTACACTGTGTTCAAGACCTCCTAATTATGGGAGTGATCCACCCAGTTCCAAAGGAGGAACAGGGACAAGGATTCTATTCAAATCTGTTTGTGGTTCCCAAAAAAGAGGGAACCTTCAGACCGATCTTAGATCTCAAGATCTTAAACAAATTTCTCAGGGTTCCATCATTCAAGATGGAGAGTATTCGTACCATCCTGCCTATGATCCAGGAGGGTCAATACATGACTACAGTGGATTTAAAGGATGCGTATCTTCACATTCCGATACACAAAGATCATCATCGGTTTCTCAGGTTTGCCTTCCTAGACAGGCATTACCAGTTTGTAGCTCTTCCATTTGGGTTAGCTTTCTTTACGAAGGTTCTGCGGTCACTTCTGGCGGTCCTAAGGCCGCGGGGCATAGCAGTGGCCCCTTATTTAGACGACATTCTGATACAGTCGTCAAATTTCAAAATTGCCAAGTCTCATACGGACATAGTTCTGGCATTTCTGAGGTTGCATGGGTGGAAAGTGAACGAAGAGAAGAGTTCTCTATCCCCTCTCACAAGAGTATCCTTTCTGGGAACTCTGATAGATTCTGTAGAAATTAGGATTTACCTGACAGAGACCAGGTTATCAAAACTTCTAAATTCCTGCCGTGTTCTTTATTCCACTCCTCGCCCTTCGGTGGCTCAGTGTATGGAAGTAATCGGCTTAATGGTAGCGGCAATGGACATAGTGCCGTTCGCCCGCCTACATCTCAGACCGCTGCAGCTCTGCATGCTCAGCCAGTGGAATGGGGATTACACAGATTTGTCCCCTCTACTAAATCTGGATCAAGAGACCAGGGATTCTCTTCTCTGGTGGCTATCTCGGGTCCATCTGTCCAAAGGTATGACCTTTCGCAGGCCAGATTGGACAATTGTAACGACAGATGCCAGCCTTCTAGGCTGGGGAGCAGTCTGGAAATCCCTGAAGGCTCAGGGGTCGTGGACTCAGGAGGAGACCCTCCTTCCAATAAACATTCTGGAACTAAGAGCGATATTCAATGCTCTTCAGGCTTGGACTCAGCTAGCGACAATGAGGTTCATAAGATTTCAGTCGGACAACATCACGACTGTGGCTTACATCAACCATCAAGGGGGAACAAGGAGTTCCCTAGCGATGTTAGAAGTCTCAAAGATAATTCGCTGGGCAGAGATTCAATCTTGCCACCTATCAGCTATCCATATCCCAGGTGTAGAGAACTGGGAGGCGGATTTTCTAAGTCGACAGACTTTTCACCCGGGGGAGTGGGAACTCCATCCAGAAGTGTTTGCACAATTGAGTCATCGTTGGGGCAAACCAGAACTGGATCTCATGACGTCTCGCCAGAACGCCAAACTTCCTTGTTACGGATCCAGGTCCAGGGACCCCATGGCGACGCTGATAGATGCTCTAGCAGCGCCTTGGTCCTTCAGCCTGGCTTATGTGTTTCCACCGTTTCCTCTGCTCCCTCGTCTGATTGCCAAAATCAAGCAGGAGAGAGCATCGGTGATCTTGATAGCGCCTGCGTGGCCATGCAGGACTTGGTATGCAGATCTGGTGGACATGTCATCCTTTCCACCATGGACTCTGCCGCTGAGACAGGACCTTCTACTTAAAGGTCCTTTCAACCATCCAAATCTAATTTCTCTGAGGCTGACTGCCTGGAGATTGAATGCTTGATTTTATCAAAGCATGGTTTCTCCGAGTCAGTCATTGACACCTTTAATTCAGGCTTGAAAGCCTGTCACCAGGAAAATCTATCATAAGATAGGGGACAGATTTCTGCTCTGTCCTTTGCACAAGCGTCTGGCGGATGTTCCAGACGTTCAGGCATTTTGTCAGGCTTTAGTTAGAATCAAGCCTGTGTTTAAACCTGTTGCTCCACCTTGGAGCTTAAATTTGGTTCTTAAAGTTATTCAGGGGGTTCCGTTTGAACCTCTTCATTCCATAGATATCAAACTTTTATCTTGGAAAGTGTTTTTTTTGGTAGCTATTTCCTCGGCTCGTAGAGTTCCGAGTTATCTGCCTTACAATGTGATTCTCCTTATCTGATCTTCCATGCAGATAAGGTAGTTCTGCGTGCCAAACCTGGGTTTTTACCTAAGTTGGTATCTAATAAGAATATCAATCAGGAGATTGTTTGTTGTCTACTCTGGACAGAGGAGAGGCCAAAAGGCTTCGTCAACTTCTCTTTCTTTTTGGCTAAGGAGTATAATATGCTTAGCTAATGAGACTGCTGGCCAGCAGCCTCCTGAAAGGATTACAGCTCATTCTACTAGAGCTGTGGCTTCCACATGGGCCTTTAAAAATGAGGCTTCTGTTGAACAGATATACAAGGCGGCGACTTGGTCTTCGCTTCATACCTTTTCAAAATTCTATAAATTTGATACTTTTGCTTCTTCGGAGGCTATTTTTGGGAGAGAGGTTTTACAGGCAGTGGTACCTTCTGTTTAAGTTCCTGCCTTGTCCCTCCCTTCATCCGTGTACTTTAGCTTTGGTATTGGTATCCCACAAGTAATGGATGATCCGTGGACTGGATACACCTTACAAGAGTAAACATAATTTATGCTTACCTGATAAATTTATTTCTCTTGTGGTGTATCCAGTCCACGGCCCGCCCTGTCATTTTAAGGCAGGTATTTTTTAATTTTAAACTACAGTCACCACTGCACCCTATGGTTTCTCCTTTCTCTGCTTGTCTTCGGTCGAATGACTGGATATGGCAGTTAGGAGAGGAGCTATATAGCAGCTCTGCTGTGGGTGATCCTCTTGCAACTTCCTGTTGGGAAGGAGAATATCCCACAAGTAATGGATGATCCGTGGACTGGATACACCACAAGAGAAATAAATTTATCAGGTAAGCATAAATTATGTTTTTCAGACGCTTGGTTCCAGGATGTACAGGATCCTTTGATCCCGGAGGTTGTATCTCAAGGATACTGGATAGGATTTGTCTCATCCGTCCAGGGTCAGATTCCCACTCTCTCCAGTCTTTGGGCAAGACCAGAAAAGAGGGCTGCCTTCTTAGGTTGAATACAGGATCTCTCCTCTCTAGGAGTAATTGTTCCGCTACCTACAGCAGAAAGGAGGGTTGGGGTTTTATTCAAACCTTTTCGTGATTCCAAAGGAGGAGGGAACTTTCCGTCCAATTCTGGACCTAAAGTGCCTAAACAAGTTTCTGAGTGTTCCCTCTTTCAAGATCGAGACAATATATGCAATCCTTCCTCTGGAAGGACAGTTTATGACCACAATAGACCTGAGGGATGCTTACCTTCACGTTTCAATTCACAGGGAACATTATTAGTTCCTGAGGTTTGCTTTTCTGGACCAGCACTTCCAGTTCATAGCTCTTGCGTTTGGCCTAGCTACTGCTCCAAGGATATTTACAAAGGTTCTTGGGGCTCTTCTAACCATTGCCAGAACATAAGATATTGCAGTAGCACCTTACCTGGACAATATCTTGGTACAGGCACCATCTTTTTGTCTAGCTGAAGAACATTAGGAGTCCCTTCTCAGTCTTCTTCGATCACATGGATGAAAGATAAACTTTTAAAAAAAGTTCTCTTACTCCAAGTACAAGGGTGAATTTCCTTGTGACTACGGACGCAAGCCTTTCCGGCTAGGGAGCCGTTTGGGGGGCTAACAAGGCACAAGGTATATGGACTCAGGAGGAGTCCTCCCTTCCAATCAATATTTTAGACTTACAAATGTACGCTGTCAGCGATTCACATTCCGGTTGTGGATAACTGGGAAGCGGACTTCCTTAGCAGACAATCCCTTCACCCAGGGTAGTGGTCTCTTCACCTTGAGGTGTTTGCAGAGATATGCAGCTAATGGGCGAAGCCGGAGATAGATCTCGTGGCATCCCTCCTCAATACCAAGCTACCCAGGTACAGGTCGAGTTTGAGGGATCCTCAGGCGGAACTGATAGATGCCCTATTAGTACCATGAAGGTTCAGACTTGTATCTTTTTCCTCCATTACCGCTTCTCCCTCGTACGGTGGCATCAAGCAGGAGCGAGCATCTGTGATTCATATTGATCCATCGTGGCCGCGAAGGACGTGGTTTGCGGATCTGGTGGGGATGTTCTTATCTCCTCGGTGGAGGTTACCTTGTCTCAGAGATCTGCTGATACAGGGTCCCTTCGTTGATAAAAATTTAGATTCTCTGAGGCTGACTGCTTGGAGATTGAACGCTTAGTCTTAGCCAAGAGAGTTTTCTGAGTGTGTTATCGACACTCTGGTTCAAGCTCGTAAGCCAGTTACTAGTCGTATCTACCATAAAGTGTGGAGGACTTACTTTTACTGGTGTGAAGAGCGTGGCTTTTCCTGGCATAAGGTTAAGGTTGCCAGAATTTCTTTCATGTAATTGGCAAGAGTCCATGAGCTAGTGACGTATGGGATATACATTCCTACCAGGAGGGGCAAAGTTTCCCAAACCTCAAAATGCCTACAAATACACCCCTCACCACACCCACAAATCAGTTTTACAAACTTTGCCTCCTATGGAGGTGGTGAAGTAAGTTTGTGCTAGATTCTACGTTGATATGCACTCCGCAGCAGGTTGGAGCCCGGTTTTCCTCTCAGCGTGCAGTGAATGTCAGAGGGATGTGAGGAGAGTATTGCCTATTTGAATTCAATGATCTCCTTCTACGGGGTCTATTTTATAGGTTCTCTGTTATCGGTCGTAGAGATTCATCTCTTACCTCCCTTTTCAGATCGACGATATACTCATATATATATATATATATATATATATATATATATATATATATATATATATATATATATATATATATATATATATATATATATATATATACCATTACCTCTGCTGATTTTCGTTTCAGTACTGGTTTGGCTTTCTACAACATGTAGATGAGTGTCCTGGGGTAAGTAAGTCTTATTTTCTGTGACACTCTAAGCTATGGTTGGGCACTTTTTTATAAAGTTCTAAATATATGTATTCAAACATTTATTTGCCTTGACTCAGGATGTTCAACATTCCTTATTTTCAGACAGTCAGTTTCATATTTGGGATAATGCATTTGAGTAAAACAATTTTTTTCTTACCTTAAAATTTGACTTTTCCCTGTGGGCTGTTAGGCTCGCGGGGGCTGAAAATGCTTCATTTTATTGCGTCATTCTTGGCGCTGACTTTTTTGGCGCAATTTTTTTTTCTGTTTCCGGCGTCATACGTGTCGCCGGAAGTTGCGTCATTTTTGACGTTCTTTTGCGCCAAAAATGTTGGCGTTCCGGATGTGGCGTCATTTTTGTCGCCAAAAGCATTTAGGCGCCAAATAATGTGGGCGTCTTATTTGGCGCTAAAAAAATATGGGCGTCACTTTTGTCTCCATATTATTTAAGTCTCATTATTTATTGCTTCTGGTTGCTAGAAGCTTGTTCATTGGCATTTTTTCCCATTCCTGAAACTGACATTTAAGGAATTTGATCAATTTTGCTTTATATGTTGTTTTTTCTATTACATATTGCAAGATGTCCCATGTTGAAGCTGAGTCAGAAGATCCTTCTGGAAAATCGCTTCCTGGTGCTGGAGCTACCAAAGCCAAGTGTATCTGCTGTAAACTTTTGGTAGCTGTTCCTCCAGCTGTTTGTATTGAATGTCATGACAAACTTGTTAATGCAGATAATATTTCCTTTAGTAAAGTTACATTACCTGTTGCTGTTCCATCAACATCTAATACTCAGAGTGTTCCTGATAACATAAGAGATTTTGTTTCTAAATCCATTAAGAAGGCTATGTCTGTTATTCCTCCTTCTAGTAAACGTAAAAAGTCTTTTAAAACTTCGCATTTTTCAGATGAATTTTTAAATGAACATCATCATTCTGATTCTGATAATGGTTCTTCTGGTTCAGAGGATTCTGTCCTGATGCTGATAAATCTTCATATTTATTTAAAATGGAATTTATTCGTTCTTTACTTAAAGAAGTCCTAATTGCATTAGAAATTGAGGGGTAATTCATTTACTCCTTCTAAACGTTTTAAGCAATTATATCCTGTGCCATCTGACAGATTAGAATTTTGGGACAAAATCCCTAAGGTTGATGGGGCTGTCTCTACTCTTGCTAAGCGTACTACCATTCCTACGGCAGATGGTACTTCCTTTAAGGATCCTTTAGATAGGAAAATTGAATCCTTTCTAAGAAAAGCTTACTTGTGTTCAGGTAATCTTCTTAGACCTGCTATATCTTTGGCGGATGTTGCTGCAGTTTAACTTTTTGGTTGGAAGCTTTAACTCAACAAGTAACAGATCATAATTCTCATAGCATTATTATTCTTCTTCAACATGCTAATCATTTTATTTGTGATGCCATCTTTGATATCATTAGGGTTGATGTCAGGTATATGTCTCTAGCTATTTTAGCTAGAAGAGCTTTATGGCTTAAAACTTGGAATGCTGATATGTCTTCTAAGTCTACTCTGCTTTCCCTTTCCAGGGTAATAAATTATTTGGTTCTCAGTTGGATTCTATTATCTCAACTGTTACTGGAGGGAAAGGAACTTTTTTACCACAGGATAAAAAATCTAAAGGTAAATTTAGGTCTAATAATCGTTTTCGTTCCTTTCGTCACAACAAGGAACAAAAGCCTGATCCTTCATCCTCAGGAGCGGTATCCGTTTGGAAACCATCTCCAGTCTGGAATAAATCCAAGCCTTTTAGAAAATCAAAGCCAGCTCCTAAGTCCACATGAAGGTGCGGCCCTCATTCCAGCTCAGCTGGTAGGGGGCAGATTACGTTTTTTCAAAGAAATTTGGATCAATTCCGTTCACAATCTTTGGATTCAGAATATTGTTTCAGAAGGGTACAGAATTGGCTTCAAGATAAGGCCTCCTGCAAAGAGATTTTTTCTTTCCCTTGTCCAAGTAAATCCAGCGAAGGCTCAAGCATTTCTGAAATGTGTTTCAGATCTAGAGTTGGCTGGAGTAATTATGCCAGTTCCAGTTCTGGAACAGGGGCTGGGGTTTTATTCAAATCTCTTCATTGTACCAAAGAAGGAGAATTCCTTTAGACCAGTTCTGGATCTAAAAATATTGAATCGTTATGTAAGGATACCAACATTCAAAATGGTAACTGTAAGGACTATCCTGCCTTTTGTTCAGCAAGGCCATTATATGTCTACAATAGATTTACAGGATGCATATCTGCATATTCCGATTCATCCAGATCACTATCAGTTTCTGAGATTCTCGTTCCTAGACAAGCATTACCAGTTTGTGGTCTGCCGTTTGGCCTAGCAACAGCTCAAAGAATTTTTACAAAGGTTCTCGTGCCCTTCTGTCTGTAATCAGAGAACAGGGTATTGTGGTATTTCCTTATTTGGACGATATCTTGGTACTTGCTCAGTCTTCACATTTAGCAGAATCTCATACGAATCGACTTGTGTTGTTTCTTCAAGATCATGGTTGGAGGATCAATTTACTAAAAAGTTCATTGATTCCTCAGACAAGGGTAACCTTTTTGGGTTTCCAGATAGATTCAGTGTCCATGACTCTATCTTTGACAGACAAGAGACGTCTAAAATTGATATCAGCTTGTCGAAACCTTCAGTCACAATCATTCCCTTCGGTAGCCTTATGCATGGAAATTCTAGGTCTTATGACTGCTGCATCGGACGCGATCCCCTTTGCTCGTTTTCACATGCGACCTCTTCAGCTCTGTATGCTGAACCAATGGTGCAGGGATTACACAAAGATATCTCAATTAATATCTTTGAAACCGATTGTACGACACTCTCTGACGAGCTCTTCAGTCTTGGCCTCTTCTAAAGAGAGAGTCGTTCATTTGTTTTCAGACAGACAATGTCACAACTGTGGCATACATCAAAAGAAAGAAGTATCTCGAATTCTGGTTTGGGCGGAATCCAGCTCCTGTCTAGTTTCTGTGGTTCATATCCCAGGTATAGACAATTGGGAAGCGGATTATCTCAGTCGCCAAACGTTGCATCCGGGCGAATGGTCTCTTCACCCAGAGGTATTTCTTCAGTTTGTCCAAATGTGGGGACTTCCAGAAATAGAGCTGATGGCCTCTCATCTAAACAAGAAACTTCCCAGGTATCTGTCCAGATCCAGGGATCCTCAAGCGGAAGCAGTGGATGCATTGTCACTTCCTTGGAAGTATCATCCTGCTTATATCTTTCCGCCTCTAGTTCTTCTTCCAAGAGTGATCTCCAAGATTCTGAAGGAATGTTGTTTGTTCTGCTGGTAGCTCCAGCATGGCCTCACAGGTTTTGGTATGTGGATCTTCTCCGGATGACCTCTTGCCAACCGTGGACTCTTCCGTTAAGACCAGACCTTCTGTCGCAAGGTCCTTTTTTCCATCAGGATCTCAAATCCTTAAATTTAAAGGTATGGAGATTGAACGCTTGATTCTTGGTCAAAGAGGTTTCTCTGACTCTGTGATTAATACTATGTTACAGGCTCGTAAATCTGTATCTAGGGAGATATATTATAGAGTCTGGAAGACTTATATTTCTTGGTGTCTCACTCATCATTTTTACTGGCATTCTTTTAGAATTCCGAGAATTTTACAGTTTCTTCAGGATACTTTGGAGAAAGGTTTGTCTACAAGTTCCTTGAAAGGAGAAATCTCTGCTCTTTCTGTTCTTTTTCACAGAAAGATTGCTAATCTTCCTGATATTCATTGTTTTGTACAAGCTTTGGTTCCTATAAAACCTGTCATTAAGTCAATTTCTCCTCCTTGGAGTTTGAATTTGGTTCTGGGGGCTCTTCAAGCTCCTCCGTTTGAACCTATGCATTCGTTGGACATTAAATTACTTTCTTGGAAAGTTTTGTTCCTTTTAGCCATCTCTTCTGCCAGAAGAGTTTCTGAATTATCTGCTCTTTCTTGTGAATCTCCTTTTCTGATTTTTCATCAGGATAAGGCGGAGTTGCGAACTTCTTTTGAATTTTTACCTAAGGTTGTGAATTCCAACAACATTAGTAGAGAAATTGTGGTTCCTTCATTATGTCCTAATCCTAAGAATTCTAAGGAGAAATCATTGCATTCTTTGGATGTAGTTAGAGCTTTGAAATATTATGTTGAAGCTACTAAGAATTTCCGAAAGACTTCTAGTCTATTTGTTATCTTTTCCGGTTCTAGGAAAGGTCAGAAGGCCTCTGCCATTTCTTTGGCATCTTGGTTGAAATCTTTAATTCATCATGCTTATGTCGAGTCGGGTAAAACTCCGCCTCAAAGGATTACAGCTCATTCTACTAGGTCAGTTTCTACTTCCTGGGCGTTTAGGAATGAAGCTTCCATTGATCAGATTTGCAAAGCAGCAACTTGGTCTTCTTTGCATACTTTTACTAAATTCTACCATTTTGATGTGTTTTCTTCTTCTGAAGCTGTTTTTGGTAGAAAAGTACTTCAGGCAGCTGTTTCAGTTTGAATCTTCTGCTTATATTTTCAGTTTTTTTCATTATAAAATTTAAACTTTATTTTGGGTGTGGATTATTTTTCAGCGGAATTGGCTGTCTTTATTTTATCCCTCCCTCTCTAGTGACTCTTGCGTGGAAAGATCCACATCTTGGGTAGTCATTATCCCATACGTCACTAGCTCATGGACTCTTGCTAATTACATGAAAGAAAACATAATTTATGTAAGAACTTACCTGATAAATTCATTTCTTTCATATTAGCAAGAGTCCATGAGGCCCACCCTTTTTGTGGTGGTTATGATTTTTTTGTATAAAGCACAATTATTCCAATTCCTTATTTTTTATGCTTTCGCACTTTTTTCTTATCACCCCAGTTTTTGGCTATTCGTTAAACTGATTTGTGGGTGTGGTGAAGGGTGTATTTGTAGGCATTTTGAGGTTTGGGAAACTTTGCCCCTCCTGGTAGGAATGTATATCCCATACGTCACTAGCTCATGGACTCTTGCTAATATGAAAGAAATGAATTTATCAGGTAAGTTCTTACATAAATTATGTTTTTTATCTTTTCTCCAGGATGGACTGGAGAAGGGTCTATCTGATAGTTCCCTGAAGGGACATATATCGTCCCTGTCGGTGCTACTGCACAAGAGATCGTCTGAGCTTCCGGATGTGCAGTCCTTTAAGGCTCTGACTAGGATCAGACCCGTGTTTAGATCTGGGGCTCCGCCTTGGATCCTTAATGTTGTTCTTAGTGTTTTGCAGCAGGCTCATTTTAAGCCTATGCATACTGATGATATTAAATTATCTTTGAAGGTTCTTTTTTTGTTGGTTATTGCCTCTGCGCACAGAGTTTTTGAGGTTTCTGCTTTGCAATGTGACCCCCCCCTCCCCCCTTATCTTGTTTTCCATGCTAAGGCGGTTTTACATACTAAATTAGGGTTCTTCCCTAAAGGGGTGTCGAATTGTAGAATTAATCAAGAAATTGTTGTTCCTCCTTTGTGTCCTAATCCTTTTTCAGCGAAGGAACGTTTGCTTCACAATCTAGATGTGGTTTGTGCATTATAGTTCTATCTTCAGGCTACTAAGGAATTCAATCAATCTTCCTCTTTGTCATCTGTACGGGAAGCATAAGGGGCAGAAGTCTATTACGACTTCTCTTTCTGGTTGAGGAGTGTCATCCGCTTAAGAGACAGTGGGACGACCGCCTCCTGAGTGGATAACGGCTCATTCCACTAGAGCAGTGGCTTCCTCTTGGGCTTTTAAGAACGAAGCCTCAATGGATCAGATTTGTAAGGATACTACCTGGTCCTCCTTACACACTTTTTCCAAATTTGACAAGTTTGATGTGTTTGCTTGGGCAGAAAAGTTTTGCATGCTGTGGTGCCCTCAGAATAGGGTCCGCTTCTTTTTTCTTTTCACTCCCGTTATTCATTCAGTGTCCTCTGGAGCTTGGGTATAGTTTACCCAACAGTAAGGAATGAAGTTGTGGACTCTCCCTGCCTTATGGAAGGAAAACATAATTTATGCTTACCAGATAAATTCCTTTCCTTCTTGGCAGGGAGAGTCCACGACCCCGCCTGTAACTTATTTTTTTTGATGGACGGCTTCCTTTTTATATTTTTTCTTCTGGCACCTTTTACACCCTGATGTTTCTCCTACTATTCCATGTTCCCTCGTCAGAATGACTAGGGGAAGTGGGAGGGATATTTAAGCCTTTGACTGGGGTGTCTTTGCCTCCTCCTGGTGGCCAGGTGTTGTATTTCCCAACAGTAAGGAATGAAGTCGTGGACTCTCCCTGCCAGGAAGGAAAGGAATTTATCTGTTAAGTATAAATTATGTTTCTGGGTGGCAACTGCTATAAGAGAGTAATTTATTTCCGTCTGTTGCTTTAGCAAAAATATCTCTTTTCAAAGAATTATTGTCTACATAAACTGTCACAGTTAGAAAGTTAAAGTAAAGTTTTCTGAGTTGGAACACATCAAAGCTTCTTTTGATCCTTACATAAGATAATCCCTAACTTCTTATTTCTATATAATTTTAATTTATCTTGTAAGATGTATCGAGTCCACGGATTCATCCTTACTTGTGGGATATTCTCCTCCCCTACAGGAAGTGGCAGAGAGAGCACCCACAGCAGAGCTGCCTATATAGCTCCCCCTTAGCTCCACCCCCCAGTCAGTCTCTCTGCCTGCTTAACTGCTAGGAAGGGCAAATAGGAGTGTGGTGACAAAAATATTAGGTTTTTAATTTCTCAAGCAAAAGTTTGTTATTTTTAAATGGTACCGGTGTGTACTATTTACTCTCTGGCAGAAAATGGATGAAGATTTCTACAAGGAGGATGATGATCTTAGCATTGTGTAACTAAGATCCACTGCTGTTCTCACAAGGGCTCAAGAGTACAGGAAAACTTCAGTTGGGGGAACAGTTTGACGGCTAAACTGCATTAAGGTATGTTCAGTCTATTTTTTTCTAGACAGACTGTTATTTCTAGAAAAGGCTGGCAATATCCCCATGAGGGAAGGGTAAGCTGTATTCAGACACTTGGATAGGAATTTCAGCTTGCATGAAGGGCTCATTAGTTACTGGTGACACTGTTTGGTAAAAACGTTTTTGTTTATTCAGTGAATGATGCAATTATAACGTTTTTTTGAAGGGACTAAAGGGGTCATTGTGGCTTGTTTTTGAGTTTTCTAACCCACATGGTTAATTTAGAGACACTCTAGTGTTTGTCTGTTAGGCCTCAAAACATTGAGTGAGGTGGGAGGGGCCTATTTTCATGCCTCAGTTGTGCAGTTTCTTTTCCTCTGAGACTTCTAACTGCTTCTCCAGAGGTTCCTGCCGTGATTGAGGGCTGTAAAAGAAGTTTTTTTCCCCAAAAATTGTTCTGAAGGGCAGGTAGGAGCCACAGCAGAACTCTGGCAAAGTGCTGAAAGTCTTTTTTACTGGTTTTGATGTTTTTTCAATCCGGTTTTGCAATTAAGGGGTTAATTGTTTATTTGCATAGCTGTGCAAAGTTACTAAGGCTATATGATACTACTGTAAAAATGTCATTATGTTTACTGCTTTTTTTGCAGAATTTGTGCAGCTTTTTTTCTCTTAAAGGCACAGTACCGTTTTATTTCTAAGTGTTATTTACTTTGATTACAGTGTTTTCCAAGCTTGCTTGTTACATTACTAGCCTGTTTAACATGTCTGACACCAAGGAAAATCCTTGTTCAATATGTTTGGAAGCCATTGTGGGTACCCCCTCTTAGAATGTGTCCCAATTGTACTGATATGTCTGTAAACTATAAAGAACATATATTAGCACTTAAAAATAGAGCAATAGATGATTCTCAGTCGGAAGTAAATGAGGGTTTAGCATCTAGCTCTCCCCAAGTGTCACAACCAGTAACGCCCGCACAAGTGACGCCAAGTACCTCTAGTGCGTCAAATTAATTTATTTTACAAGACATGGCCACAGTTATGAATACAACCCTCGCAGAGGTTTTATCCTGACTGCCTGGTTTTCATGGAAAGCGGGACAGCTCTGGGTTTAGGAAAAATGCCGAGCCGTCTGGCGCTTTAGTAGCCGTATCTGATATGCCCTCACAATGCTCTGAGGTAGGGGTGAGGGATTTGTTATCTGAGGGAGAAATTTCTGATTCAGGAAAGACGCTTCCTCAGACAGATTCTGATATGACGGCCTTTAAATGTAAGCTTGAACACCTCCGCTTATTGCTCAGGGAGGTATTAGCGGCTCTAGATGATTGTGACCCTATAGTGGTCCCAGAGAAATTGTGTAAGATGGATAAATACTTAGAGGTTCCTGTTTACACTGATGTTTTTTTCCAGTCCCTAAGAGGATTGTGAATATTATTGCTAAGGAGTGGGATAGACCAGGTATTCCGTTCATTCCCCCTCCTGTTTTTAAGAAAATGTTTCCCATATCTGACACCATGCGGGACTCATGGCAGACAGTTCCTAAGGTGGAGGGAGCTATTTCTACTCTGTCTAAGCGTACAACTATACCTTTTGAAGTCAGTTGTGCTTTCAAAGATCCTGTGGATAAAAAATTAGAGGGTCTCCTGAAGAAAATTTTTGTTCATCAAGGTTTTCTTCTTCAACCTATTGCATGCATTGTTCCTGCAACTACTGCAGCTGCTTTCTGGTTTGAGGCTCTAGAAGAGGCTCTTTAGAAGGAGACTCCATTAGAAGAAATTTTGGACAGAATTAAGGCCCTTAAATTGGCTAATTCTTTTATTACAGATGCCGCTTTTCAACTGGCTAAATTAGCTGCAAAGAATTCAGGTTTTGCCATTTTTAGTACGCAGGGCGTTATGGCTTAAATCCTGGTCTGCTGATGTGTCATCTAAAACTAAACTTTTGAACATCCCTTTCAAAGGAAAGACCCTATTCGGGCCTGAACTGAAAGGGATTATTTCAGACATCACTGGAGGGAAAGGTCATGCCCTCCCTCAGGATAGATCAAATAAGATGAGGACCAAACAAAATAATTTTCGTTCCTTTTGGAATTTCAAGAGTGGTCCCACTTCAGCGTCCTCTGCTGCAAAGCAAGAGGGGAATTTTGCCCAATCCAAGTCAGTCTGGAGACCTGACCAGGCTTGGAATAAGGGTAAACAGGCCAAGAAGCCTGCAGCTGCCTCTAAGACAGCATGAAGGGGTAGCCCCCGATCCAGGACCGGATCTAGTAGGGGGCAGAATCTCTCTCTTCGCTCAGGCTTGGGCAAGAGATGTTCACGATCCCTGGGTTTTAGAAATTGTGTCCCAGGGATATTTTCTGGAATTCAAAGGCTCTCTTCCAAGGGGGACTTTTCACATTTGTCGATTGTCTGTAAACAGACAAAGAGAGAGGCGTTCTTACGCTGTGTAGAAGACCTATATACCATGGGGGTGATCCGCCCAGTCCCAAAAGAGGAACAGGGGCTAGGTTTTTACTCGAACCTGTTTGTGGTTTCCAAAAAAGAGGGAACTTTCAGATCAATCTTGGATCTCAACATTCTAAACAAGTTCCTCAAAGTTCCATCATTCAAGATGGAGACTATTAGGTCTATTCTACCTCTGATCCAGGAGGGTCAATATATGACCACCATGGACTTAAAGGATGCGTATCTACACATCCCTATTCACAGAATTTTCACAAGGGTGCTAGGGTCCCTTCTGGCGGTTCTACGACCACGGGGCATAGCAGTGGCGCCTTATCTAGACATCTTATTTCAGGCGTCAACTTTCCAGCTATCCAAGTCTCACACAGACATTGTGTTGGCTTTTCTGAGATCTCACGGGTGGACGGTGAACATAAAAAAAGAGTTCTCTCTTACCTCTTAAGAGGTTCCTTCCTAGGGACTCTGATAGACTCGGTAGAAATGAAAATATTTCTGATGGCGGTCAGAAAATCAAAGCTCTTAACCACTTGCCGAGCTATTCATTCCATTCCTCGGCCATCAGTGGCTCAGTATATGGAGGTAATCGGACTCATGGTAGCGGCAATGGACATAGTTCCTTTTGCCCGCCTACACCTCAGACCACTACATCTATGCATGCTCAAACAGTGGAATGGGGATTATGCAGATTTATCTCCTCAACTGCATCTGGACCAGGAGACCAGAGATTCTCTTCTCTGGTGGTTGTCTCAGGACCACCTGTCTCAGAGAATGTGTTTCCGCAGGCCAGAGTGGCTCATTGTAACGACAGATACCAGCCTGCTAGGCTGGGATGCAGTCTGGAACTCCCTGATAGCACAGGGCTTATGGTCTCTGGAGGAATCTCTTCTCCCGATAGATATTCTAGAACTGAGAGCGATATTAAATGCGCTTCAGGCGTGACCTCAGCTTGCTGTGGCCAAATTCATCAGGTTTCAGTCGGACAACACGACTGTAGCTTATATCAATCATCAAGGAGGAACAAGGAGTTCTCTAGCGATGATGGAGGTAACCAAAATAATCTGATGGGCAGAGGATCACTCTTGCCATCTCTCAGCAATCCACATCCCAGGAGTAGAGAACTGGGAGGCGGATTTCCTAAGTCGTTAGACTTTTCATCTGGGGGAGTGGGAACTCCACCCGGAGGTATTTGCCCAGCTGATTCAGCTATGAGGCACACCAGGATTGGATCTGATGGCGTCCCGTCAGAATGCCAAACTTTCTCGTTACGGGTCCAGGTCCCAGGATCCCAAGGCGGTACTGATAGATACTCTAGCAGTGCCTTGGTCCTTCAATCTGGCCTATGTATTTCCTCTCCTTCTACGTCTGGTTGCCAGAATAAAGCAGGAGAGAGCTTCAGTGATTCTGATAGCACCTGCGTGGCCATGCAGGACTTGGTATAGAAAGCCTTTCACCAGGAAGATCTATCATAAGATTTGGCACAAATATCTTTATTGGTGTGAATCCAAAGGTTACTCGTGGAGTAAGATTAGATTTCCTAGAATATTATCTTTTCTCCAAGAAGGTTTGGAGAAGGGATTATCAGCTAGTTCCTTATAAGGACAAATATCTGCTTTGTCTATTCTTCTACACAAACGTCTGGCAGATGTCCCATACGTTCGAGCATTTAGTCAGGCTTTGGTCAGAATCAAGCCTGTATTTAAACCTGTTGCTCCGCCATGGAGCCTAAATTTAGTTCTTAAAGTTCTTCAAGGGGTTCCGTTTGAACCTATGCATTCCATGGATATTAAGCTTCTATCTTGGAAAGTTTTGTTTTTAGTAGCTATCTCTTCGGCTCAAAGAATTTCTGAGCTATATGCTTTACAGTGTGATTCCCCTTATCTTATTTTCCATACAGATAAGGTGGTTTTGCGTACCAAACTTGGGTTTCTTCCTAAGGTTGTTTCTTATAAGAATATCGATCAAGAGATTGTTGTTCCTTCACTGTGTCTTAATCCTTCTTCAAAGAAGGGAACGTCTGTTGCACAATCTTGATGTGGTTCGTGCTTTAAAGTTCTACTTACAAGCAACTAAAGATTTCCGTCAAACATATTCATTGTTTGTTGTTTATTCTGGTAAGCGGAGAGGTCAGAAGGCTAAGGCTACCTCTCTTTCCTTTTGGCTGAAAAGCATCATCCGTTTGGCTTATGAGACTGCTGGCCAACAGTCTCCTGAAAGAATTACTGCTCATTCTACTAGAGCTGTGGCTTCCACATGGTTTTTAAAAATGAGGCTTCTGTTCAACAGATTTGTAATGCGGCGACTTGGTCTTAGTTTCATACTTTCTCTTGTAAGGTGTATCCAGTCCACGGATCATCCATTACTTGTGGGATATTCTCCTTCCCAACAGGAAGCTGCAAGAGGATCACCCACAGCAGAGCTGTCTATATAGCTCCTCCCCTTCCTGCCACCTCCAGTCATTCTCTTGCAGTGTAATTTAGTTGTTTTTCTTCAATTCAAAAGTTTATTTTTAAATGGTACCGGAGTTGTACTATTTTGGTCTCAGGCAGAAAATAGAAGAAGAGTCTGCCTGTGGTCTCTAATGATCTTAGCAGGTTGTAACTAAGATCCATTGCTGTTCTCACACATAACTGAAGAGAGAGGCAACTTCAACTTGGGGAATGGCGTGCAGGGTATCCTGCTAAGAGGTATGTGGAGTTTAAATTTTTCTAGAGAAATGTATATGCTAGAAAATGCTGTTGATACCGGATTTATTTAAGGTAAGCCTGATTACAGTGATTTAATAGCGACTAGTATCATGCTTACTATTAGAGGTAACACTCTTATTATTTTTTCAAATTACTGAAATATAAAACGTTTGCTGGGAGTGCTTAAACATTTTTTATATGCTTTTTGGTGATAAACTTTATTGGGGCCCAGTTTTTTCCACATGGCTGGCTAAAATTTGCCTAGGAATAAGTTTGTTAGGCCTCTCACTGTGTAGACAGGAAGTGGGAGGGGCCTAATTTTGCTCCTAAATGCGCATTAGCTTTTGCAGACTGAGACATCCAGTTTCCCTGAAGGAGTTCCCTGAATGCTTAGGACCTTTCTGAAGGGTTTTGGTGCTTTCTAAAGTCGTTTGTATGGCAAGGTAGGGCCACAGCAGAGCTGTGGCAGTTTGTTGTGACTGTTAAAAAAAGTCTATTTCTCCAACATTGGTGTGTCCGGTCCACGGCGTCATCCTTACTTGTGGGAATATCTCTTCCCCAACAGTAAATGGCAAAGAGTCCCAGCAAAGCTGGCCATATAGTCCCTCCTAGGCTCCGCCCACCCCAGTCATTCTCTTTGCCGTTGCACAGGCAACATCTCCACGGAGATGGTTAAGAGTATGTGGTGTTTAGTTGTATTTTTTTTATTCTACTATCAAGAGTTTGTTATTTTAAAATAGTGCTGGTATGTACTATTTACTCTGAAACAGAAAAAGATGAAGATTTCTGTTTGTGAGAGGAAGATGATTTTAGCAGACAGTAACTAAAATCGATTGCTGTTTCCACATAGGACTGTTGAGATGAAGTAACTTCAGTTGGGGGAAACAGTTAGCAGACTTTTCTGCTTAAGGTATGACTAGCCATATTTCTAACAAGACTGTAATGCTGGAAGGCTGTCATTTCCCCTCATGGGGACCGGTAAGCCATTTTCTTAGTCTCAAACAGAATAAAGGGCTTAATATGGGCTATAAAACTGGTAGACACTTTTATGGGCTAAATCGATTGCTTTATTTGGACATTTTATACATGTTTATGCTGATAATTCACACTTATAAACTTGGGGAACGTTTTTTTAACGTCAGGCACTATGTTAGACACCTTTTCCAGTCAGGAAGGGCCTTCCCAGTTGTAGGCTGAGCCTCATTTTCGCGCCATTACTGCGCAGTTGTTTTTGAGAGCAAGACATGCAGATGCATGTGTGAGGACCTGAAAGTAGTTGGAAAAGTTCCTAGAAGGCGTCATTTGGTATCGTATTCCCCTCTGGGCTTGGTAAAGTCACAGCAAAGGCTGTAGCTGGGACTGTATAGGGGTTAAATCTGTAACCGGCTCCGGTTTCGTTATTTTAAGGGTTAAAGCTCTGAAAATTGGTGTGCAATACTTTTAATGCTTTAAGACACTGTGGTGAAATTTTGGTAAATTTTGAACAATTCCTTCATATTTTTTCACATATTCAGTAATAAAGTGTGCTCTGTTTAAAACTTAGAGACAGTAACGGTTTTGTTTTAAAACGGTTTTTGTGCTTTATTGACAAGTTTAAGCCTGTTTAACATGTCTGTGCCTTCAGATAAGCTATGTTCTATATGTATGAAAGCCAATGAGTCTTCAAAATTGTGTGATAATTGTGCCATAGCGTCCAAACAAAGTAAGGACAGTACTGCCACAGATAATGAAATTGCCCAAGATGATTCCTCAGATGAAGGGAGTAGACATGGTTCTACATCATCTCCTTCTGTGTCTACGCCAGTTTTGCCCATGCAGGAGGCCCCTAGTACTTCTAGCGCGCCAATGCTTATTACCATGCAACAATTGACGGCTGTAATGGATAACTCCATAGCAAATATTTTATCCAAAATGCCTGCATATCAGAGAAAGCGCGATTGCTCTGTTTTAAACACTGAAGAGCAGGAGGGCGCTGATGATAATTGTTCTGTCATACCCTCACGCCAATCTGAAGGGGCCATGAGGGAGGTTTTGTCAGATGGGGAAATTTCAGATTCAGGAAAAATTTCTCAACAGGCTGAACCTGATGTTGTGACATTTAAATTTAAATTAGAACATCTCCGCGCACTGCTTAAGGAGGTGTTATCTACTCTGGATGATTGTGACAACTTGGTCATTCCAGAAAAATTATGCAAGATGGACAAGTTCCTAGAGGTTCCGGTGCACCCCGACGCTTTTCCTATACCCAAGCGGGTGGCGGACATAGTGAATAAGGAGTGGGAGAAGCCCGGCATACCTTTTGTTCCCCCTCCTATATTTAAGAAATTATTTCCTATGGTTGACCCCAGAAAGGACTCATGGCAGACAGTCCCTAAGGTCGAGGGGGCAGTTTCTACTCTAAACAAGCGCACTACTATTCCTATCGAGGATAGTTGTGTTTTCAAAGATCCTATGGATAAAAAATTGGAAGGTTTGCTTAAAAAGATTTTTGTACAGCAAGGTTACCTTCTACAACCCATTTCGTGCATTGTTCCTGTCACTACAGCAGCGTGGTTCTGGTTCGAGGAACTAGAAAAGTCGCTCAGTAGAGAGACTCCATATGAGGAGGTTATGGACAGAGTTCACGCACTTAAGTTGGCTAACTCTTTTATTTTAGATGCCGCTTTGCAATTAGCTAGATTAGCGGCGAAAAATTCAGGGTTTGCAATTGTGGAGCGCAGAGCGCTTTGGCTAAAGCCTTGGTCAGCGGATGTATCATCCAAGACAAAATTGCTTAACATCCCCTTCAAGGGTAAAACTCTCTTTGGACCAGAATTGAAAGAGATTATCTCAGACATCACTGGGGGAAAGGGTCACGCACTCCCACAAGATAGGCCTTTCAAGGCCAAGAATAAGTCTAATTTTCGTTCCTTTCGTAATTTCAGGAACGGACCGGCCTCTAATTCTGCATCCACTAAGCAAGAGGGTAATGCCTCACAGTCCAAACCAGCCTGGAAACCGATGCAAGGCTGGAACAAGGGTAAGCAGACCAAGAAGCCTGCTACCGCTAACAAAACAGCATGAAGGAGTAGCCCCCGATCCGGGACCGGATCTAGTGGGGGGCAGACTCTCTCTCTTTGCTCAGGCTTGGGCAAGAGATGTTCAGGATCCCTGGACGCTAGAAATAGTTTCTCAGGGTTATCTTCTGGAATTCAAGGAACTACCCCCAAGGGGAAGGTTCCACATGTCTCACTTATCCTCAAACCAAATAAAGAAACAGGCGTTCTTACATTGTGTAGAAGACCTGTTAAAGATGAGAGTGATACACCCAGTTCCAATGACGGAACAAGGAATGGGATTTTACTCAAATCTGTTCGTAGTTCCCAAAAAAGAGGGAACCTTCAGACCAATTCTGGATTTAAAGATCCTAAACAAATTTCTCAGGGTACCATCGTTCAAAATGGAAACCATTCGAACGATTCTACCCACTATCCAGGAAGGTCAATTTATGACTACCGTGGATCTAAAGGATGCGTACCTACATATTCCTATCCACAAAGAACATCATCAGTTCCTAAGGTTCGCCTTTCTGGACAAACACTACCAGTTTGTGGCCCTCCCATTCGGATTAGCCACTGCTCCAAGGATTTTCACAAAGGTACTCGGGTCCCTTCTAGCGGTTCTAAGACCGAGGGGCATTGCAGTAGTACCATACTTGGACGACATTCTAATACAAGCGTCGTCCTTTTCAAAAGCAAAGGCTCATACAGACATCGTTCTGGCCTTTCTCAGATCTCACGGATGGAAGGTGAACATAGAAAAAAGTTCTCTGTCTCCGTCAACAAGAGTTCCCTTCTTGGAAACAATAATAGATTCCTTAGAAATGAGGATCTTTCTGACAGATGTCAGAAAGTCAAAACTTCTAAGCGCTTGTCAAGTTCTTCATTCTGTTCCACGTCCTTCCATAGCTCAGTGCATGGAAGTAGTAGGGTTGATGGTTGCAGCAATGGACATAGTTCCTTTTGCGCGAATTCATCTAAGACCATTACAACTGTGCATGCTGAAACAGTGGAATGGGGACTATACAGACTTGTCTCCAATGATTCAAGTAGATCAGAAGACCAGAGATTCACTCCGTTGGTGGATATCCCTGGACCACCTATCCCAGGGAATGAGCTTTCGCAGACCAGAGTGGGTCATTGTCACGACCGACGCCAGTCTAGTGGGCTGGGGTGCGGTCTGGGAATCCCTGAAAGCTCAGGGACTATGGTCTCGGGAAGAGTCTCTTCTCCCGATAAACATTCTGGAACTTAGAGCGATATTCAATGCTCTCAGGGCTTGGCCTCAGCTTGCAAAGGCCAGATTCATAAGATTCCAATCAGACAACATGACGACTGTTGCGTATCTCAATCATCAGGGGGGAACAAGGAGTTCCCTGGCGACGAAAGAAGTAACCAAAATAATACAATGGGCGGAGAATCACTCCTGCCATCTATCTGCGATCCACATCCCAGGTGTGGAAAACTGGGAAGCGGATTATCTGAGTCGTCAGACATTCCATCCGGGGGAGTGGGAACTCCACCCGGAGATTTTTGCCCAGTTGACTCAATTATGGGGCATTCCAGACATGGATCGGATGGCGTCTCGTCAGAACTTCAAGGTTCCTTGCTACGGGTCCAGATCCAGGGATCCCAAGGCGACTCTAGTGGATGCACTAGTAGTGCCTTGGACTTTCAACCTAGCTTATGTGTTTCCACCGTTTCCTCTCATTCCCAGGCTGGTAGCCAGGATCAAACAAGAGAGGGCCTCGGTGTTCTTGATAAGCTCCTGCGTGGCCACGCAGGACTTGGTATGCAGACCTGGTGAATATGTCATCGGTTCCACCATGGAAGCTACCTTTGAGACAGGACCTTCTTGTTCAGGGTCCATTCGAACATCCAAATCTGGTCTCCCTCCAGCTGACGGCTTGGAGATTGAATGCTTGATTCTATCAAAGCGTGGGTTTTCAGATTCGGTGATTGATACTCTGGTTCAGGCCAGAAAACCGGTAACTAGAAAGATTTACCAAAAAATATGGAAAATATATATCTGCTGGTGTGAATCCAAGGGATTCCCTTGGAATAAGATAAAAATTCCTAAGATTCTTTCCTTTCTGCAAGAAGGTTTGGATAAAGGATTATCTGCAAGTTCTCTAAAGGGACAGATTTCTGCTTTATCTGTCTTACTACACAAACGACTGGCAGCTATGCCAGATGTTCAAGCATTTGTTCAGGCTCTGGTTGGGATCAAGCCTGTTTACAGACCTTTGACTCCTCCCTGGAGTTTAAATCTAGTTCTTTCAGTTCTTCAAGGGGTTCCGTTTGAACCTCTACATTCCATAGATATTAAGTTGTTATCTTGGAAAGTTTTGTTTTTGGTTGCTATTTCTTCTGCTAGAAGAGTTTCAGAGTTATCTGCTCTGCAGAGTTCTCCGCCCTATCTGGTGTTCCATGCAGATAAGGTGGTTTTGCGTACTAAGCCTGGTTTTCTTCCAAAGGTTGTTTCTAACAAAAATATTAACCAGGAGATAGTTGTACCTTCTTTGTGTCCGAATCCAGTTTCAAAGAAGGAACGTTTGTTACACAATTTGGACGTAGTCCGTGCTCTAAAATTCTATTTAGAAGCTACAAAAGATTTCAGACAAACATCTTCTCTGTTTGTCGTCTATTCTGGTAAAAGGAGAGGTCAAAAAGCGACTTCTACCTCTTTCCTTTTGGCTTAAAAGCATCATCCGATTGGCTTACGAGACTGCCGGACGGCAGCCTCCTGAAAGTATCACAGCTCACTCCACTAGGGCTGTGGCTTCCACATGGGCCTTCAAGAACGAGGCTTCTGTTGATCAGATATGTAAGGCAGCGACTTGGTCTTCACTGAACACTATTGCCAAATTTTACAAATTTGATACTTTTGCTTCTTCGGAGGCTATTTTTGGGAGAAAGGTTTTGCAAGCCGTGGTGCCTTCCGTTTGGGTGACCTGATTTGCTCCCTCCCTTCATCCGTGTCCTAAAGCTTTGGTATTGGTTCCCACAAGTAAGGATGACGCCGTGGACCGGACACACCAATGTTGGAGAAAACAGAATTTATGCTTACCTGATAAATTACTTTCTCCAACGGTGTGTCCGGTCCACGGCCCGCCCTGGTTTTTTAATCAGGTCTGATGATTTATTTTCTCTAACTACAGTCACCACGGTACCATATGGTTTCTCCTATATTTTTCCTCCTGTCCGTCGGTCGAATGTCTGGGGTGGGCGGAGCCTAGGAGGGACTATATGGCCAGCTTTGCTGGGACTCTTTGCCATTTCCTGTTGGGGAAGAGATATTCCCACAAGTAAGGATGACGCCGTGGACCGGACACACCGTTGGAGAAAGTAATTTATCAGGTAAGCATAAATTCTGTTTTCGTTTTTTTGATCCGTTTTGAAACTAAGGGGTTAATCATCCATTTGCAAGTGGGTGCAATGCTCTGTTAGCCTATTATACACACTGTAAAAATTTTGTTTGATTTACTGCTTTTTTTCACTGTTTTTCAAATTCTGACCTTTTTTATTTTTCTTAAAGGCACAGTACCGTTTTTATTTTTTGCTTGTTAACTTTCTGTAAAGTGTTTTCCAAGTTTGCTGGTCTCATTGCTAGTCTGTTTAAACATGTCTGACATAGAGGAAACTCCTTGTTCATTATGTTTAGAAGCCATGGTGGAACCCCCTCTTAGAATGTGTACCAAATGTACTGATTTCACTTTAAGTTTTAAAGACCATATTCTGTCTTTAAAAGATTTATCACCAGAGGAAACTGACAAGGGGGAAGTTATGCCGACTAACTCGCCCCATGTGTCAGAGCCTTTGACTCCCGCTCAAGAGGCACCAAGTACATCTAGCGCGCCCATGGCGTTTACTTTACAAGACATGGCGGCAGTCATGGATAATACACTGTCAGCGGTATTATCCAGACTACCTGTGTTACGCGGAAAGCGAGACAGCTCTGGGGTTAGAAGAAATACAGAGCATACTGACACTTTAGTAGCTATGTCTGCTACCCCCTCACAATATGCAGAAGCTGAGGAAGGAGAGCTTCTTTCTGTGGGTGATGTTTCTGACTCAGGGAAGATGATTCAACCTGATTCTGATATGGCAACATTTAAATTTAAGCCGGAACACCTCCGCATGTTGCTCAGGGAGGTTTTAGCTACTCTGAATGACTGTGACACCATTGCAGTGCCAGAGAAATTGTGCAGATTGGATAAATACTATGCAGTGCCTGTTTACACTGATGTTTTTCCAATACCTAAAAGGTTTTCAGAAATTATTACTAAGGAATGGGATAGACCAGGTGTACCGTTCTCTCCCCCTCCTATTTTTAAGAAATTGTTTCCAATAGATGCCGCCACACGGGATTTATGGCAAACGGTCCCTAAGGTGGAGGGAGCAGTTTCTACCCTAGCTAAGCGTACTACTATCCCTGTCGAGGACAGTTGTGCTTTCTTAGATCCAATGGATAAAAAGTTAGAGGGTTACCTTAAGAAAATGTTTATTCAACAAGGTTTTATTCTACAGCCTCTTGCATGCATTGCCCCAGTCACTGCTGCGGCGGCCTTCTGGTTTGAGTCTCTGGAAGAGGCTTTACATGTAGAGACCCCATTGGACGATATACTTGACAAGCTTAGAGCACTTAAGCTAGCCAATTCATTTGTTTCTGATGCCATTGTTCATTTGACTAAACTAATGGCTAAGAATTCTGGTTTTGCTATTCAGGCGCGTAGGGCGCTATGGCTTAAATCATGGTCAGCTGATGTTACTTCAAAGTCTAAGCTTCTTAATATTCCCTTCAAGGGACAGACCCTATTCGGGCCTGGTTTGAAGGAGATCATCTCTGATATCACGGGAGGAAAAGGTCATGCCCTCCCTCAGGACAGGTCTAATAAATCAAGGGCCAAACAGACTATTTTTCGTGCCTTTCGAAACTTTAAGACGAACGCGGCATCAACTTCCTCTAATACAAAACAAGAGGGAACTTTTGCCCAGTCCAAGTCGGTCTGGAGACCTAACCAGGCTTGGAACAAAGGTAAGCAGGCCAAAAAGCCTGCTGCTGCCTCTAAGACAGCATGAAGGATTGGCCCCCGATCCGGTAACTGATCTAGTAAGGGGCAGACTTTCTCTCTTCGTCCAGGCTTGGGCAAGAGATGTCCAGGATCCCTGGGCGTTGGAAATTGTATCCCAGGGATATCTTCTGGACTTCAAAGCTTCCCCTCCAAAAGGGATATTTCACCTTTCACAAACCAGATAAAGAGAGAGGCATTCTTACATTGTGTTCAAGACCTCCAAGTTATGGGAGTGATCCACCCAGTTCCAAAGGAGGAACAGGGACAAGGCTTCTATTCAAATCTGTTTGTGGTTCCCAAGAAAGAGGGAACCTTCAGACCAATCTTAGATCTCAAGATCCTAAACAAATTTCTCAGGGTCCCATCATTCAAGATGGAGACTTTTCGTACCATCCTACCTATGATCCAGGAGGGTCAATACATGACTACAGTGGATTTAAAGGATGCTTATCTTAACATTCCGATACACAAAGATCATCATCGGTTTCTCAGGTTTGCCTTCCTGGACAGGCATTACTAGTTTGTAGCTCTTCCCTTTGGGTTAGCTACAGCTCCAAGAATCTTTACGAACGTTCTGGGGTCACTTCTGGCGTACCTAAGGCCGCGGGGCATAGCAGTGGCCCCTTATTTAGACGACATTCTGATACAGGCGTCAATTTTCCAAATTGCCAAGTTTCATACGGACATAGTTCTGGCATTTCTGAGGTCGCATGGGTGGAAAGTGAACGAAGAGAAGAGTTCTCTATCCCCTCTCACAAGAGTTTCCTTTCTGGGAACTCTGATAGATTCTGTAGAAATGAGGATTTACCTGACAGAGACCAGGTTATCAAAACTTCTAAATTCTTGCCGTGTTCTTTATTCTACTTCTCGCCCTTCGGTGGCTCAGTGTATGGAAGTAATCGGCTTAATGGTAGCGGCAATGGACATAGTGCCGTTTGCCCGCCTACATCTCAGACCGCTGCAACTCTGCATGCTCAGTCAGTGGAATGGGGATTACACAGATTTGTCCCCTCTACTAAATCTGGATCAAGAGACCAGGGATTCTCTTCTCTGGTGGCTATCTCGGGTCCATCTGTCCAAAGGTATGACCTTTCGCAGGCCAGATTGGACAATAGTAACGACAGATTCCAGCCTTCTAGGCTGGGGGGCAGTCTGGAAATCCCTGAAGGCTCAGGAGGAGACCCTCCTTCCAATAAACATTCTGGAACTAAGAGTGATATTCAATGCTCTTCAGGCTTGGCCTCAGCTAGCGACAATGAGGTTCATCAGATTTCAATCGGACAACATCACGACTGTGGCTTACATCAACCATCAAGGGGGAACAAGGAGTTCCCTAGTGATGTTGGAAGTTTCAAAGATAATTCGCTGGGCAGAGATTCACTCTTACCACCTATCAGCTATTCATATCCCAGGTGTAGAGAACGGGGAGGCGGAGGTGTTTGCACAATTGGTTCAACGTTGGGGCAAACCAGAACTGGATCTCATGGCGTCTCGCCAGAACGCCAAACTTCCTTGTTACGGATCCAGGTACAGGGATCCCAAGGCAACGCTGATAGATGCTCTAGCAGCGCCTTGGTCCTTCAACCTGACTTATGTGTTTCCACCGTTTCCTCTGCTCCCTCGTCTGATTGCCAAAATCTAGCAGGAGAGAGCATCAGTGATTTTGATAGCACCTGCGTGGCCACGCAGGACTTGGTATGCAGATCTGGTGGACATGTCATCCCTTCCACCATGGACTCTGCCTCTGAGACAGGACCTTCTACTTCAGGGTCCTTTCAACCATCCAAATTTAATTTCTCTTAAACTGACTGCCTGGAGATTGAACGCTTGGCTTCTCCGAGTCAGTTATTGATACCTTAATTCAGGCACGAAAGCCTGTCACCAGGAAAATCTATCCTAAGATATGGCGTAAATATCTTTATTGGTGTGAATCCAAGGGTTACTCATGGAGTAAAGTCAGGATTCCCAGGATATTATCTTTTC